>NW_004949158.1:716253-730777 GCF_000317375.1 Microtus ochrogaster
CCCTCCTCCTCCTCCTCTTCCTCCTCCTCCTCTTCCTCCTTCTTCTTCTTCTTCCTTCTTCTTTTGTTTTTTTCCAATACAGAGTTGTAGCTCTGGCTGTCCTGAGGCTCACTCTGTAGACTAGGCTGACCTCAAACTCACAGAGATCCACTTGCCTCTGCCTTCTGGATTAAAGACATGCAACACTACTGCCTGGCATCGAGTAAAACATTTCTGTAGTAGAAGATTCACACACACCCTTACACACACAAAGAGCACGCAGTTTCTCTGTGTAGTTCAGGCTGTCCTGGAACTCACTCTGTAGACCAGACTGACTTCGAGATCTGCCTGTCTCTGCTTCCTGAGTGCTGGGGTTAAAGATGTGCACCACCACCGCCCTGCAAAATTGCAACTTTTAAGACAGTGTTTTTTCCTGTGTGATCTTGCCTATGATCTGTACTGAAGAGAAGATAATACTAACATGAGAAAGCACCTGTCAGGGAGGAAGAAGGAATGGGCACCTCACATGACCAAGCTGGCTTTCCCTAGCCTCTCTCCCCTCCCTTTTGCAGGCCTCCCATTCCAACCTGTATCTGTGGGTCACTGTGACCCAAGCAACTGCACTCCTCTCTTCAGGACTGGCCAATGATTCACCTTTAAAGCCTCCTTATTTCCCCAAGGTTCGTTGGGAAAGAGGAAACACTTCAGGAGAGCAGATAAAGCCACTGTATTGGCATCATTCACATGCCTGTTTGAAGGCTGTAGGGTTTTTTTTTTTTCTAAATCTATTTAGTCCAAAGTTCATGAAATTGACCACTGAGAGTTGGCCTCCTGTCTAAAGGTTTAACTGTAAGCAAACAATCTAGGAAAAAATTATTTTAAGATCTTGTTTTTGATCAGACTGTTCAAAGAAGGTCTTAAGTGGGTGAGAGTTCAGTAGGCTGAGACAATAGAAACACTGGTAGGACATGATCTCCACTCACTCGTAAAGCCTCGGTTCACATTTGCTGGTCTCCTTCACGGGAGAGCATGGACCGAGTCACCCCTCAGAGTGATTCTCTTGATCTTTACTATTAGAAGAGCCGATTGGAAGAGATTATGTCCAACATGGGTTGCTCTTCACCCGGCAGATACCTCAAGTCATCTTCTGTGATTTAAAAACAAAAGGGAGGACTAGAGAGATGGCTCAGTGGTAAACAGCAATGGCTGCTTTAGCAGAGGATCCAGGTCCAGCTCCCAGAATCCACATAGCAACTCACAACTGCCTGTAACTCCAGTTCCAGAGATTCCAGTTCCTTCTTTTGGCCTCCATAGGCAGCAGACATATATATGATACACATACATACATGCAGGAAAGTATTCATACATGGAAAATGAAAATAAGCCAGGCAGTGGTGATACATGCCTTTGATCTCATAGGTAGTAAAAACTAGTCTCAAAGGCAGGAGGATCACAAGTTTGAGACTAGCTTTTACTACATATGAGACTCTGTCTCAAAAAAAAAAAAAATCCTAGCATGGGGGAAACCTTTCCCAGTTCTCAACACTCTATCCACCCCGCTTCAGATTACTGTCCAAACCATTATCAAAGTGCCTCTGGCTGATTAGATTTTTGAGACAGGGTCTTCCTATGTAGCCCAGGCAGGCCTCTAACTCACTATCCCTGACTCCTGGGTGCAGGTGTGGACTACCACACCCAGTCTATGCCCTGACTTGAACCTTACCTTTCAACCTTAGCTCTGAAAGATAGAAAAAATGAACTAATCCTTCATTTATGAGTGTCTGCATTAGGAGAAATGCAAACTAATGATTCCTTCAAGCATGGGAAGGCGGTTACACGCCTATTGAGTTTGCTGATGAGATTCAGCTGGGACAACCATTGCTCTGTGCTTTCTGGAAAGGTCCAGATTTTTGCTGATCTTGAAGTTCAGATGTTTCTTATTTTGGAAAAATATTATTTTAGCTACAGTCTCTGTATCACTTACTGATTTTCTTAGTGACTTTACTACAGTTGGGATAGAGTACCATGACCAAGGGAACTTATAAAAGAAAGCATTTAACGGGGATTAAAGTTCCAGAGGGTTAGTGTCCATGATGGCAGAGTGAAGGCATGGTGGTAGGAGCAGCTGAGAGCTCACCTCTTGATCAGCAAGGAGGAGGCAGAGAGAGAGAGAGAGAGAGAGAGAGAGAGAGAGAGAGAGAGAGAGAGCACTGAGTGAGAATGAGCCATTTGGATCTCATAACCTGTCCCCAGAGACACACTCTTTCAACAAGGCCACACCTCCAAATCCTTCCCAAACATTCCCACCAGTTAGGGACCAAGGATTCAAACATATGAGATTATGGGAGTCATTCTCATTCAAATATATTCCACTCCTTGGTCCCCATAGGCTCATGGTCACATCATAACACAAAATGTATTTGTTCAACTCCAAAATCCCCATAGTCTTTTAGTCTTAATACTATAAAAAAATCAAAAGCCCAAGTCGTCTTAGGATAAGGCAGTCTCTTAACCGTAACACCCTGTAATATAAAAAAAGCAAATTACATACCTCCAACATAGAATGGCACAGAATATCCATTACCATTCCAAAAGGTAATAAAAAGGGGCATAGCGAGGAAATATGGGATCAAAACAGACAGGAAGCTAGCAAGGCAAACTCCAAATCCTATTGCTCCGTGTCTGATGTCAGAGGGCTTGAATGGCCTGACCCTTCCAACTTTGTTGACCACATCAAACTTTTCTTTCTTGGGCTTGTTGCCCCTCTTGTGTGAACCTCTCCTTGGCAGGACATCTCATGGCTCTATCAACTCCAACATCTTGGAGTCTCCAACACCTAGCCTTCAATTGAGCAGCTCCATGCAATAGCCTCTCTGGGCCTCCATACACGGACTGCCTGCCACATGGCTTCAGCAACTCCAAAGCTAGCACCGTGTGGATGACACTGCCACCTTTGGTTACCAACTTGGGCTGACCATTCTTGAATAACATTTGCAGGATATTTTATTTGTTACTGATTCTTAGGAGCAGGGCATCCCTTAGGCTTTTCCTTCCACGTCTTGGAAGCCTAGCTAGGTGGGTTTTGACTGAGAGCATCCCTCCCTTGACTGCAGTGCAGACCAGGCCTCGCCTCAGTCCGAGCATTTCTTTCAGCACAAGTCTTGGTTCCAGCATTACATTTTCTGGTGCTTTTTTTTTCTCTCCAAACTGTCTATAATTTTGCAGTTCTTTTTGCCTTACGTGGTCTTTTTCATTGTAACCTGCAGAAGAGTGATTACTAATAACCACCAGGCAGAATTACTAATAACCACTAACAACTGTCTCAAAATCTTTTTACTAAAGAAATTGGTCCATTACTTTTAATTTAGCCTCAGGAAAGTGTTTGTTGTTATTATTGTTTGTTTTTGCTTTTTGAGACAGGGTTTATCTGTGTAGTCCAGGCTGTCCTGGAACTCACTCTGTGGACCAGGCTGGCCTGAAATTCAGAGGTCCACCTGCCTCTGCCTCCTAAAGGCTGTGGTTAAATATGTGTGCCACCATTGCCCAGTAGAAAAGTTCTTAGAATGAGAGCAGAAGGCAGTCATATTCATTGTCAAAATATCACAACAGTCCCTAGACCATTTGCTAATACTCTTTTCTAAAGCCTCTGGAGCTGGGCCTCATCATCCACCTTGCTCTCGGCACCACTGTCTTCCAGGTTCCTGCAGGGATGACCCCTTAAGCCCTGCTTAGAGCAGTCAACCATTTTCTTAGTCCAAAGTCCCAAAGTCTTCCATGTTCTTCCCGAAAACAGTATGATCAGGGCTGTCACAGCAAGACCCCACTCCTTGTACCAACTGCTGTCTGAGTTACTTTCCTAATACTGTAAAGAGACACCAAGATCAAGGCAACTTATAAAAGAAAACATTTATTGGGGCTCACAGTTCAGAGTTTGGAGTCCATGATTATCATGGTGGAGAGCATGGCAGCAGGCAGGCATAGCAAGAGAGAGAGAGACAGAGAGACAGAGAGACAGAGAGACAGAGAGCGACACAGACAGACAGACAGAGACAGAGGGGGGAATTGGGAATGGTGTGGGTTTTTGAAACCTCCTGACTCCCAATGCCTTCACCACAAATAGCTTTTTCAATAAGGCCACTCCTCCTAATCCTTCCCAAACTTTTCCACCAGCTGGATACAAGTATGGAAACACATGAGCCTGTAAGGGCCATGCTCCTTTAAACCACCACTTGCATCTTGTTACCTATCAAAATGTTCAGCACATGCAACCGAACTCAGGTCCTCTGGAAGAGCAGCCAGTACTCTCAATCATCAGGCCATCTCTCCAGCCTTTTGTTTCACAATTGGCAGGCTCAGCCCATCCTAACAGAGAAGCACGGTGGTAGGAAGATGAGGGAGCCGCTCATGCTGTTTCCACCTTCAGCAAGCAGAGCAAGCTGAGTACTGATGCTCGGCTTTCTTTCTCCTTCTTATTCAGCCCAGAGCACCAGGCAGCGGAATGGTGCAGCCCACAGTTAGGGCACCTTCGAGAAATATTTTTATAGACATGCTCAAAGCTACGTTTCATGGTGATTCTAAAGCCAGTCAAATTGACACCAATTAGCCTTTATAGCTTTGTTTGTTCTGCCAGCAGTAATGATGTCCAACGCTCTCAGGAAAGGCTGCGGGAGAACAAATAGCTGGGCTGGGGAGATGATCCATTGGTCACCAGACTTTGCCTCCCCGGATCCCATGTAAAACTGGATATGGTAGTGCATATCTGTAATTGCAGTATGCCTACAGTGAGATGGGAAGCGAGGACAGGAGAATCAGTGATGTCCTAGCCTAACATACACTTTAGTTAACAAGAGACTCCGCTTAAAACAAGGAAGGAAGTAAGGACTGACCCTGAGGTTGTCCTCTGACCTCCACGTACGTGCTGTGGCTGGAATGTACCTCCCTCATGCACACCCACACACATATACATATGCATACATTTTTAGAGGGGGGTGACTGGGGAGATGGCTCAGTGGGAGAAAGCCATGCCAATATGAGGCGTGTTTGGAACCCCAGAACCCCCATAAAAACCAGGTAGGTGTGGCAATGTCCTGTAATGCCAGGACTCAGGAGACAGAGACAGGGAATCCCCGGGAATGAGCTAGCAAACCAGGCTAGCTGGGATTCTTGAGCTCTATATTCAGGGAAGCGTCCTGCATCAATAAATAAAATGGAGGATAACCAAAGACAGCCGGCATCAACTGGAATTCTCCACACTCACGTTCACACAGTGCGTGAGCACCCACACATGCATGTGAGCCCCCCCAGTCCCCCAGACTGCCTCTACATCACCTGCTGCCCAGCTCTCCACTAGGACCATCTGTGACTGAACTGCCTGTTCTTCTGAAGGGTATTGGGCTCTGAGATGCGTCTAGCAAAAGAGTAAATGCGAGCAAGACGCATGTCCCTTTATAGATAGGTTCATTCTCTTCTCTATATATAGTCACTGCACAAGACACTATAAGTCTACTAGACGCAGTAAATAGTGTAGTTATTTTATTAAGGGTGTGTGTGTGTACCACAGAACCCACACGGAGGTCAGAAGACTCTTTCTAGTTTTATACAGGTTCCCGGAGTCAAACTCAGGTTATTAGACTTCACAGCAAGCGCTTCTACCCACCAACCAATCTCATTGACCCTTTCATGTCTTTAGGAGGTGCAGGTGTATGCAGCTACTGGTGTCTTCAGACTCCATGATCCTGATGTATATATAACTGCTTCATCTTGTTAAGCTGTTGGCCTCTCCTCTAAAAGCATTTGAGTTTGAGACCCCTGACCCTAACCCTTCTAATTGCACTCAAATACATTAAAACACCTTCTCCTTTTAAAATGTGCCCCCTGGAACGTCAAGTCTCAGGCACTCCCTTAGCTACTCCCAAAACACATGAAATTTTTAAGTGTCTATTTAAGGATCTAGGTCAGTTCTTAGAAAGGCTTATCATCTTAGGGAGCCTTTGAATTACTGAAGGTGGAGGGGGGGAAGGGAAGGAGAGGAGAGGGGAGGGAGAGGAAGGACTTCTCCGAGTGACTCTCCAGCAATTCCGTTCCCCATTTCTCTTTGCCAATAATTCCTTCAGGTTTTAGTGTAGTAGTTTCTAATTCCTTCTCTTATGCCCCAAACTATTTTCATTTGTTCCACAAATCGTTATTAAATATTAAATCTTTACTTTTATCCAGGCATAGGTACTGGATATTAGAAATAGAGTTATAAACAAAACTCCATCCTTCATGAAGGAAGCTTAAGTGCAGTCAAGTAAAGAAAACATTTTTTTTAAAGACAGGATGGGTCTCAGATAGTGTAGGCTGGCCTGAAATTTACTGTGTGGCCAAGGATGACTTTGAACTCCTGAGCCTTTTGTCTCAGCCTCTCAAGTGCTGGAATTTTATAGGCTTGTGTTGCCACAACAGGTTTACTGAGTGCTAGAGATCAAACCTAGGACCTCGTGCACGCTGGGCAAACAGTAGCCAGGAAACAATTTCAGTAGTCATAATAGACAGCCTATTATTCATATCTTAATACTGAAGATTTAATGTATTCTGGCTCTAATTCATAATTACCTGTCTTGCACATAATCTTACAAGTATATCTTTAATGTAATCAAGAGATGTTTATCTCAATGCAAGTAATTAAATGTTAGATACAGAATAATAAAAGGCATACCTGCTAACTAGTCTGTGCGTAACTGACTCCATAGCTGGGGAGAAATGTTAATGGCATCAGTGTTGGCAAGTGCTGGCCTTATTCCATGTACAAATAGGCTAATACCTCCTAGTCTCATAGCCACAGACTACTTGGCTAGCCCCAGTCAGTTCTCCTTTAGATGTGCTCATCGGAAACAAGAGAAGAGAGAAAATGATATATTAGGGACAGATTAGCATTGTTGATAAAAAGAAAATAACATTTACGTCTTGCTGATGGCCTTTAATGAGTCAGAATGACCAATGGTGTCATTGCAATTGCTTGTGGCTCAGGGCTCTCCAGACCCTTCTCTCCTTCAGCCAGCAGGCTCGCTGGAGTCTTTTCTTTTTTTCCCTTTTCCTTTTCTTTCCTTCCTTCCTCCCTCCCTTTTCCCTACTGCCTCCCTCCCCTTCTCCCCTATCTTCCTCTTTCTTTCTTCCTACCCTCTCTGTCTTTCTCCCTGTTTGAAGGGGATAAGATCCACAAAGCTAGACTAGGGTTGAACTCCAGATCCTTCTGTTCCCACCTCCTGGGTGCTGGGATTTCAGGCATATTTGTCACCTCACCTAGCAAAGGAATTCTTTACTTTGGATCCAATCTTTAGGCTCAAAACAGAATTCTTTTCTTTGGATCAAATCTTTGGGAGCAGATTGCTGCAGCTGTGGTACAGTCTTCTGTCTTCCAGACGATTTTCAAATTTCCTATTGATGCATGCAATTCCAGAGAGTAGCAAAAGTGATTTAGGCAGTGTTTAGAGAGTTCAAGCTAATAGACTCTGGCAGCTCATACAATGGGAAGATAAGTTCATCCTATGGGAAGAAAAGGCTGCTAGATAGGGCTGGAAGAGAGAAGAGATTCTGGACACAGACCAGATTTCTGTTTGAATCAAGATTACGAAAGCTAAAATCAACAAGGACATGCAAGCTGAATATGGTGGTACACACTTGCAACTGCTGCACTTGGGAGATGAAAGCAGAAGGATCGGGGTTCAAGGTCACCTTCAGGTACAAAAAAGTAGTTTGTGCTATGAGTCCTGTCTTAATAAAGTGTGTGTGTGGCGTGGTGTGTATACAATCCCATGAAGCATTAGGATTCTAAGCCAGCTCTTTTAGATTTATCATGCCTTTCTCTGTGTAGAACCAAGTTGGGGTGAAGGATGATTTTTGACAGTTTGAATGTCTACGAAAGACATGACAGGCTGAAGCAGCCAACATCATGGTCCCGAAGAATCAGGGCAGCCCTGGATCTGGAGAGCATTCGCTATATATAACTGACATCAGGTGCTAGTGGCCTAGAATCAGTGTGTGTATAGGTTGACTTCAAAATGTCAGAGTGTCACTGAGATCTTGGTCCAGACCCCCCTTGTCTCCTTAGTTCTTGTGATCTGTGTTAAAAGCCTTCATGAGACACACAGAGAGTGACATAAAAGACAGCGTTTTTTGCAGAGCACACTCTCAAGGGGAAAGACCAAACAATGGCCACAGGGACAGCTGTCCCAAGCTACATTTTGTATACACTTTATAGTGTTTTCTAAGGGATCTTTAGTACAAGCAGACTTTCCTGAAGGACTTTGATTTGTCCAAGTGATAGGCCAGTTTAGATGGTGCGAGCTATGCTGTGTCTTATTCAGGATCACAGGAACCATACTGAAGTGAACCAGAAAGAAGATGCTTGTACCGGGTGCAAGAGCTATTGGGTACAGTAGTGAAGAATGTGGTTCACTCCTCACTGCCAGCAAATGGAGTTACGGAAAGGAAAGGAATGTATGTATGTAGTCCCAGATCTGAGAGGAAGAGACAGGAAGCCATCATGGGATGCTAAACCCAGTGAATACAAGTTGGATGTGATGCAGGCTCTTTATATCATCCCAAATATGTCCCAACAAAGTGTCAATCAACCATGAAAGGAAAAACACACCAGGCAGTGGCAGTGGGGCACATCCCAGTACTTCAGAGGCAAAGGCAGGCAGATCTCCATAAATTTGAGGCCCCTGACCTTAAACCCTTCTAATTGCCCTGAAATACATTAGAATATCTCTTTATTCTCCTTTTAAAATGGTCTGGTCTATGGAGCTCATTCTAGCACCGCCAAGGCTAACAAAGAAACTCTGTCTTTAAAAACAAAACAAAACAAAGCAAAATGACAACGAACAAGCAAAGAAAAGCCACTGCTCTTGAAGTGAAGAAACTTGGGAGACACCACTTTGACCAAGTCATTTGACAGCCAGAATTAACTTAAGCAGCAATGCAACAAGCCAATCTGCGATTATAAATAGTGCCACCACCACTTGTATTCCTGCTAAGAATAACTTGAGTCAACCAACCCATGATAGGACATTCTACAAATGTCTTCAATATGTCATGGCCCTGCATGCAGAAAATCTGTTCCTGATTAGAAAGTAAAAGTGTGAATGAGTGCTTGCCTAGCATACTTCAGGACCTGGGCATGACTCACTGTACCACCAAAGATACTTGACAAGTGGATGTGATCTATGATCTGGCATACAATGTACTATCATGTTTCTGGGACCATGGAAGCATGTTTTAATGAGACTTAGAGATTGGAAATTATGATTTAGTTGGAATTGGCTTCTTAGTCTGCATATCTGTATTGTGGTTATGAAAGATAATGTCTTTGTTTTTTTTTTTGTTTGTTTGTTTGCCTTTGATATTTCGAGACAGGGTTTTTCTCTGTGTAACCCTGGCTGTCCTGGAACTCACAGAATTCTGCCTCCCGAGTGCAGGAACTGAAGATGTGTGGCACCCCTGCCTGTTTGATAATGCCATCATATTTAAGGAATACATACTGAGGGATTTATGGGAAAGAGACATTACTTCAACAACTTAATCTCAAACAGGAAAATGCTGACACATATACTGTACCTGTGTGCAACCATGAACAAATAAACACACACACAGGGGAAGGGTGTGCCATTTGCCTATGCTGCTAAGAGAAATAACAGAAATTAGCAAATAATCCAAAAATGCTGACAGCAATTCTGAGAATGTGTTCTAAAGACTCTTTTTATGGGGTGCTGCTAAAGACACTTTTTATGGGGTGTCCAGCACCCATTTGTTCTAAGGTTTGACAACACACCCATCAGGAGTCTCCAATCCCTGTGAGTCACTCTAGTTAAGATACCTAGAGAAGATTTGTTTGTTTTGAGACAGGTTCTCACGACATAGCTCTGGTTGGCCTAGAACTTGTTATGTAAACCAGACTCAGACTCATAGAGATCCACCCGCCTCTGCCTCCGCAGAGGTAGGATTAGAAGCATGCCCAGCAAATACAGAACCTTCTGAACACAGTCAGTTCAACTCATTTCAACTTTGGTCCCCCAAACCATTCAGCAAAACTATTTTTTTGCTTTCATCTTCATACTGGGTGATTTCGGTCACGAATTCCCCACAAATTCTCCTTCTTGAACAATAGAGGAATCCATTTTCTGGTAAACAGGTTGAAACCAAATAAATTCCACCCCTTGTATAATAATACAAAGATGAAACATTCTGGACCCAAAGCTCAAAGCTAATTAAGAACCAGCGGGGGCCACAGATTGAACCACCTCCAACCCCCTCAGCGATGCTCTTTGTTCGCCTTCTTTGCTGTTGTTCCTATATCGCTTGCCGCAGGAAGCGGCCATATCGAAGCCCAAGTTTTAGTTGTTGCTCTTACAAAAAGAAAAACAAATAGGTGGTTTATTCTAAGATTGTACGGGAACTTATACTCTAAACGTCCATAAATACATATTCTAGGAACCCTTATCACCTCCGAACCCCACTACACCTTCTCTTTCATCTTTTTAAACATCCTGTTACATAAATTGCAGCTGCATCTATGGCAGGAAGAATAATAAGGTAATAATTGGTCAGACATCAAAAGCACTTGGGTGGGCCTTCTACAGACGGCTCGTCTTTCTCCCACTGAAGCCCTGTGCTCAGGTTCCCCCACCTTATTAATTCAGTTTTTTGTTTGCTCCTTTCTTCTCGTTCCTTTCTCCTGAGCAATTACTATGAATTTTTGCCAGGTCAGGAATTTTTCTCACAAACAAACCTCAGATTAATAAAGAAATAACCAGACAAACAATGTCTGAAGATCAGATGTAAGGCCTTTTGCAGGCACACCCCGCCCTTTGATTTCTTTTCCATATTGACCGGGATTCGTTGGTGGAATTGCACGTCCTCAATTTTGGACAAAGGAGAGGAGATTCCCCCGCCTGAGCTATTCGAGGAATTTCCTATGAATTTCACGGCATGAATCTGCAGCTGTCCTCACTGTCCAGGATTTGAAGTAAGAATCACCCAAATCGCCCCTGCAGGCTGGGAATCTCAGACATCTGTATATACTTCTAGCAAATAGTTGATTATTTAGGGACAGGAAGTGCATCTGAGGTCATTCAGCATGACCTTTCATTTGTAGGAAACAAATGCTGACAAGCTAGAGCTCGATATTTCTCCTAAGCAGGCACAGCCTCTACTTCCAGGCAGACATTGCTGGACAGCTCTCGCTCGCCTCAACCCTTATCTCTGGCTGGACTTCCGGAGAGGCTCGCTTGCAAGCAATGTCCACCTCTCTTGCACAACTCTTCAGAGTTTGGTAGTTACTCATCTGTCCCAGCTAAGTTATCAGCAGGCCTCATTTTGATTTTTCAGGGCACGTGGAGTGAATGGATGTGTGCGTATATAAAAGGAAATGGGAGGTCAGATCTGGAAGCAAGCCAGAAGTCACAAAGCAAGCTAGCAATCCCAGCACCGAGGCTGAAGCAGGACTGTCAAAAAATTTGAGGCTATTGTGAACTACCTAGTATGTTCTGGGCCAGGCTGGGTCATGTATAGTAATACCTTGTCTCAACTAATTATCTAACTCAATTAAAAAAAATGTTTTGTAATTTTTGTGTGTGTATTTTGTTTCTTTCTTTCGGGTTTTCTATTTGTTTGTTTGATGCAGGGTCTTTTGTCGGAAAGGTTGGTCTCGAACTTACTATGTAAAGGAAGGTAACCTCGAACTCCTGATCTTTCTGTATCCACTTCTCTCCCAAGTGCAGAGATAATGGGTGTGCGCTACCATGCCTGACCCATAGTTCTGCTTTTTTTTCCCTTGCTTATATGTAAACTCTATTTTAATAATAAAGATAATATGAAGTGGTTTTTTTAGTTTCTCCTGAATGCTAGCAACTAGCATACATATTATTTATTATTATATATATATTATTTATTTATTTGTTTGCTTGTTTTGAGACAGGGTTTCTCTGTGTAGTCTTGGTTATCCTAGAACTTGCTTTGTAGATCAGGGTGGCCTCGAACTCAGAGATTCACCTGCCTCTGCCTCCCAAGTACTGGGATTAAAGGCATGTGCCACCATACCTGGGTTTTTGTTGTTTTCTGAGACAGAGTCTCTCTATGTAGCTTTGGATGTCTTGGAACTCACTCTATAGAGCAGACTGACCTCAACTTCACCGAGATCTGCCTGCCTCAGCCTCTCAAATAGGAATTAAAGAGTGTGCCCAGCTTAATGTATTTTATTGTCTAAACTATCAAGGTTGAACTGTAGGTGCTGTTCAGTTGATAAGAGATCTTGCATAAAAAGCACAAAGACACAGGTTTAATTCCCACACAACAAACCAAAATGTTGTAGAGGCAAGGGAAGTAGAGGCAAGAGAATCTGAAATTCGAGGTCTTCCTTTGCTACTTAGTAATCTTGAGGCCAACCTTAGCTACAGGGCCCATTCACAAAAACAAGGTCTACACACCTGATCTCAGCATTCAAGAGCCTGAGGCTGGAGGAGCAAGAGTTCAAGATAATCCTTATCTACATAGTGAGTTCAAGGCCAGCAGAGGTTACAGGGAAACCGGCCTGAAAAGTTCAAAATAGGAGCCGGAAAGAAGTCGTTAGGTAAAGGTGCTTGCTGACAGGCCTGATGACCTGAGGTCTATCCCCTGGTCCCACGTGACAGAAAGAATTGACGTCTACAAGTTTTTCTCTGACATCTGTACCTGTGTGACACATGTGCCCCCCCCAAACAAATAAAATGCAAAATAACTGAAAACAAAATAAGCAGACAAAAAATAAAGCATAGATGTTAGTGCAGGTAGATAGAAGAGGTACTAGGTGGTGGTGGCTCATGCCTTTAATCCCAGCACTCGGGAGGCAAAGGCAGGTGGATCTCTGTGAGTTTGAGGCCAGCCTGATCTACAAAGAGAGTTTTAGAGCAGCCAGAGCTACACAGAGAAATTCTGTGTAGAAACAAGAACAGAGTCCATCCAGATGACTCAGAGCACAGTGACAGCGCACAGCGGAGCTACTCACCCACTGATAACACCAAAGGCCATCAACAAAATGATAAAACACTTGCTATATTAGAGTTCTCCAGAAGAACAGAGCCAATAAAATGTAAACATCGAGGCATGTTAAATGGACTTCACTATTGGCTGGGTGGTATAACAATGGCTGGCTGTGTCCTGGAGAGCCAGAGAACTCAGGAGTTTCTCAGTTCAAGAAACCAGGGGCCTCAGGACAAGAGAAACCAATGGCACAGCTCCAGCAGGAGCCTGAAGCAATGCTCTCTGGAGAGTGGTTTGGGGTGGGTCCATGTTGGAAGGTCGAAAAGACTGGAACCTTGTGGCCGTGGCCGTGGCAGCAGGAGTAACAGCTGAAATCGTGCACATGGGTTGGCTTCATCCTCTTCTAACTTTGTTCCATCCAGACCCCCGCAGACTGGACAGACCCTTCCCCATCAGTGACTGTCCCAAGTATCAACTCTCTCTGGAAATGCTCACACAGGTACATTCAGAAGTACGCTTTACTAACTTCTTACACTTAATATTCACTATCAGTGTACTAGGCACAAATATCCCCAAGTGACAGCCCAGAATTGTTAGGTCTCAAACCCAAGACAAATCGCTGAGGTGCCTATTAACATATCGAAGTGGGTGCTGACTGATAGGTTCTCCCAGCAACCCTCATTCCCTACCTGCTACTGGGTTCTCCTGGCTGGGCAGACCCCACTCTGTACCTAAACTTCTCCAGCCCAGGTCCTGGGCTTCCCTTCCCCCAGCTTCTCCAATTCTTATACAACCCAGCAATTTGACTATGTTGTTCTTTTTTACCTTTTTGGTCCTTTGCCCTCTTGGTCACTTCTCCTGGTTCCCCTCCCAATCCTCACATGGCCCAGTCCAGTTAACCGGTCATGTCTACTCTGGACTCTCCCAGATGTCTGCCTCTGGCTGTGCTTTCCCTCATATCTACAATAAACCTTCTCCTCCACCATACTTAGGAGTAGTCATGCCCTCCTTTTATGTCTTTTTTTTTTCATTGAAGAATGAGTCACAGACTTAGAAACTTGTCAAAGTCCACACGTGTAACTAAGAGAAGCAAGATGAAACGTACCTGTCGACTTCAAAACGTTACTCCTCATGATTCTGCCTTATTTCCTTAGATTCCAATCTTATTTACTATCAAAAGGGCTAATTGCATTCCATACTGTTTGGTAGATGGCATAGGGAACCATGTGACATGCTCTAGGACATGTTCAGTCCAGTACGTAAATGAATGTGTTGACATCTTAAGAGCTTACTGAAAGCAGAGCATAGTAACACATGCCTTTCATCCCAGCACCTGGGAAGCAGAGTCAGGCTGATCTCTGTGAATCTGAGGCCAGTCTGAAGGTCTACTTAGCAAGTTCCAGGCCAGCCAGAGACATACAAGAAACCCGATCTCAAAGCAAAAGTAAGCTTCGAGCTAAATAAGAAGGTGAATCCAAAGACAAACATATAGGCATCCCCCTGAATATTAACCTTCATCAGGCGATGAAAGGAGACAGAGACAGAGACC
>NW_004949158.1:731157-735085 GCF_000317375.1 Microtus ochrogaster
AGGTGGGGGGCGGTGGCGGGGAGGAGGCGGAAATCCTCAATAAATAAATAAATTAAAAAAAAAAAAGTAAGCTTCAAGGGCCAGCCAGATGGCTCAGCAGAAAAAGGTGCTTGCTGCCAAGCCTGGCTACATGAATTGGAGCCCTGAGATCTACATGGTGGAGAGACCTAACGACTCCCCCAAGTTCTCCTCCTCTTCCTCTTTCTTTTTGAGGTAGGGTTTCTCCATAGAGCTCTGACTGTCCTGGAACTCCTCTCTAGACCAGGCTGGCCTCCAATTCAGAGATCTGCCTGTCTCTGCCTCCCTAGTGCTGGAATTAAGGGTGTGTGTCACTACCTGACATTCTCTGATTTCTTTTTGTTGTTGTATTTCCTTTTTTGGAGAGAGAAGGCGTCCACACTGTGTAGCCCAGGCTAGCCTGGATCTTGCTGTGTAGATCTCAGACTCAGAGATCTGCTTGCCTTTGCCTGCGGGTACCAGGACTAAAGGCCTGTGCTACCACACCAGGCTGTCTTCTGTTGAACTCACATCGCCACCGATCCAAACAAATAAATGTGATAATACTAATTTAAGAAAAAAGTTAAGGTTCAATCTGAGCATGATAGCCCAAAACTGTAAGGCTGAGGCAGATCGATCCTTGCCAGTTCGAGGTCAGCCTGGGTTACATGGTGAGTTAAAGGCCAGCCTGAGCCTGGGCTACAAAGTGGAACCCTGCCCCAAATGAATAATCAACAGACCCAGGATAAAAGTAGATAAAAGGGCTTATTGAGTAAACCTGATGACTATCCCCAGAACCAGTATAAAAATCCAGAAATTCAAACTAAAATTAAAAAATTAAAGGTGGCACACACCTTTACTCCCAATACCAGGAAACAGAGGCAGAGAAATCTCTGTGAGTTCTAGGCTACTCTCCTTTACACAGTAAGTCAAGGCTAGCCAGTACTACTTAATAGACCCTATGTCAAAACAAAACAAAATAAAACCAAAAACACTCAAAACGGCTGGGGATGTAGCTCCGTTGGGATAGTTTTATCTACCATGCATAAGACTCTGGGTTCAATCCCCAGCACCTAAAACAGCAGGCTTAGTGGCACATGTCTGTAACCCTAAATGGTTAGGCAAGGTTAGATAAAGGCAAGGAGTTCATAGGTCATCCTTAGCTACTTCGTGAGTTTGAGGCCAGCCTGGACCACATGAAATAGTCTCAAAAAGTAAACCAAAATAACTACAGCAAACCCCACAGCACATCACAGGTTTCATAGGTGAGTTCCCTGCAAAAGTTTCCAAATAGGAATAACATACAGCCTTCCAAGTCTGTTCATTTAAAGGCAACAACACTTTCTTGTGTGTTTATTAAACTGTCAGACAGTTAAACTTGCTTATCAAACACATAAGCTTGGGCCTGATTAACTCTCAGTTCTGGCTCTATTTCTTGCCGAGAGTTCAACTTTGAACAAATTTATTAGTAGTTAGCACAGTGATAGCATCTCATGGGAGCAAACTGGAGAAACAGCTGGGTATGGCAGTCCCTCTCACTCGGGAGGCTGAGGCAGGAGGAGGATCACTTGAGCTCAAAAGTTTGGGGTGTTTGTCTAGGCCTGTCTCTAAAATTAAATGGTGGCCTTTAATCCCAGCATTCTGGAAGCAGAGGCAGGAGGATCTGTGAGTTTAAGGCCAGCCTGGTCTACAGAGTGAGTTTCAGGACAGCCAGAGCTATGTAGAGAGACTCTCTCAAAAAGAAAATGGAAAAACTAGTTCATGCTGCGCATGCAGCGGGTTAGGTACCACATGCAGTGCTTAGCATGCTGTCCACTCCCTCCAAGACATCACTTTGTGATCCCCAGTTCATAGATAAGAAGACAGAGGCAGAGAAAGCCTGGAGGATTTGCTTAAAGAGAAGATAGAGGGAAGGAGGTATACCAAGTCAGATCCCAGACCAGATTCCAAACACAATTATATCCTTCTGATCTTTGCACACTGAGGGGACCCTCCCTATGCTTGGGGACTTTGTTAGTCAGACTAGCAGTCATCCTGGCTACTACCTAATCAAAGACTCTTTGATCCCCCATCAGGTCCTGGTGTGGCATGACTTCACCATGGTGAGGTTTGGATTCTCAGTCACATATGTTTAAATGCTCAGTCTGCCTTACTGGGTATGGCAGTAATACCACCACTTGGGAAATTAGAGCAGAAGAATTGCTATAAATTTGAGGTCAGCCTGAGACTACAGGATGAGTTCTGGTTTTGTTTGTTTGTTTGTTTGTTTGTTTGTTTGTTTGTTTGTTTTTTAAATCCAATCTGTTAACACCTAGGCTGCAAGTTTGTTTCCTAGACTGATTCAAAGTCCCAGAGGCTGGTATTTAAAGTCACAATAGCAGTTTAGCTATAAAATTATGAATAGATACAAAAAGGAGACATATAGGCTGAAGACCAAAACATTCATGTCTCACAACTAGTACTCAGGAAGCCTGATGGCCAAGGCTGGGAGTCAGAAACAAGGGAGTCTCTTCTCCTTTGCTTCTAGGACGTCTATGGTTCCCCTTTACTAACTAAATCTTTGAATATTATACAGATCTATTCTGCACTGCCTTTCAGTTTTGTGGGCTTAAAACAGCAAGTTGGTTCCAAGTTCTTGAGGCTCCAAATCCTGACGGCAGCCTAAGAGACAGGATTGACTGGTGGGCGCCACTCCTTCATTTCAGGAGGTTTTGCTGGGTGGGCTCCCAAGCTTCAGAAACAGAGACAGTCGCCATCAGATTTTTGCCTGTCTACTGAAAGCAAAGGATAACAAACACTGTTTCTCTAGCTACCGAAGAGACAGACTGCTTGGAGAAAGATTTACATGGCTCTGCAGACTCCCTGGCTGTGCCAGCTCTGGGGGAGTCGCTGCACACAGCAAGCAGAGGCTCTGGTTCTTGGCTCTTGGCCACAATTCTTCTTGAGGCTACAGCAACAGCAGGGGCTCCTGCTCTCACGCAGAGCTTCTAGCATGCTGGGAGTCTCCTGCTGACAACCAGTGAAAGACAAGGCTCCAATTCCTACTGGCTAGGGCAGCCAGGACTTTAAGGAGAATGGCTGCTGCCAGAACCCTGGAACCAGGTCATGTCAGAGCTTAAAACACAAGGGAAGGATGACCCCCTGCCTGTGCATGTTATACAACACTTTGCACAGTAGGGAAATAGTATAGACAAACCCTTCACCTCTCTTGAACTTTCAGAGTATGTAGATTCTAGGGGAGCAGGTTTGCTTGTAGCCTTATTATTTATTTTCTGACAATTTCATATATATATGTACATAATGAATTTTGGTCAGTTTCAGTACCCATAACCCACTGTTTAAAAAGTATTTATTTTTATTTCTATAACTAGTCTTATTTATTTATTTAATTTTGAAACAGCATCTCACTATGGAGATCTGGATTCACTGAAACTTATTGTGTAGACCAGGCTGGCCCCGTCTTAGGGTTTATGCTGCTGTGATGAAACACCATGGCCAAAAGCAACATGTCATAATTCATCATGGAAGGTTGAAGTCAGGGTAGAAATTCAAGCAGGAACCTGGAGGCAGTAACTGATGCAGAAGCCATGGAGGAATGCTGCTTACAGGCTTGCTCCCTCGTGGCTCACCTAACCTGCTTTCTTATGGTGCATAGAACCACCAGCCTAGTGATGGCACCATCCACAGTGAGCTAACTCACCCACATCCATCAACAATCAAGTAAATTCCCCATAGGCCAATCTGTGGAGTCACTCTCTCAGCTAAGGACCCCACTTCTAGCTTGTGTCAAGTTGACATAAAACTAACCAGCACAGTCCTCAAATGAACAAGAATTTGCCAGCCAAGCATTGTTTGTAATAGCCAGAACCTGGAAACAACCTAGATGCCCTTCAATGGAAGAATGGATGAAGAAAGTATGGAATATATACAT
>NW_004949158.1:735610-744034 GCF_000317375.1 Microtus ochrogaster
TGGGGGAGCCTAGGCAGTTTGGATGCTCAACTTACTAAACCTGGATGGAGGTGGGTGGTCCTTGGACTTCCCACAGGTCAGGGTACCCTGATTACTCTTCAAGCTGATGAGGGAGAGGGACTTGATGGGGGAGGGGGAGGGAAATGAGAGGCGGTGGCGGGGAGGAGGCAGAAATCCTCAATAAATAAATAAATTAAAAAAAAAAGAATTTGCCAGCCTTTGGAGTGCTATGATTAAAGAAACGTACCTCAACCCCTGGCTTTTGTTTTTAAATTGTGTGTGTGTGTGTGTGTGTGTGTGTGTGTCCTCTTGTGGGCATGTACGCATGAGTACAGGTCCTCTCAGAAGCCAGAAGAAGGTACTGGAGCCCCTGGAGCTAGAGCTACATACAGGCCGTTGTGAGCTGCCTGACGTGGGTGCTAGGAACCAAACTCAGGATGTCTGTAAGAGCAGCAAGCACTCCTAACTGCTGAACCATACAGCCTACCTTCATCTTCTCTCCCTTTTCCTCCTCTTCTTTATATATCTCTAGTCTCACTATGTAGTCTGGGGTGATCCAGAACTCCCTATGTAGACCAAGTTGGGCTCGAACTCACAGAGATCTGTTTGCCTCTGCCTCCCAAATGCTGGGAAGAAAGACGGTAACAAAACACTGGACTATTACTTTCCTCTATCTCTCTCCCATTCTCTCCTGTTTTCAAGGAGGGAGGGAGGGAGGGAGGGAGAGAGAGAGAGAGAGAGAGAGGGAGAGAGAGAGAGAAAGTTTAGGTAGGGTTGCTTTTATGAGCACAGTTGGGTGGTTAGCCTGGGCAATTTATCAGTGATTGCCCTACAGGAGAAAATGACTTCCTTCTCTAGCAACCATTAACTGCCAATAGTCCCTCGGGAAGGGGTAGGGCCATAGGGCCTTATGAGCCCTGGGGGAAGTTTCTTCCCTGCACTTTTGGGCTCCCACACAGGGCAGGGTAGTGGGATCCAACGCCTTGCTGTGATGGTTCAGGGTGGCCTCCAATTCAGCCCTCCTGTGCAGCCTGCAGAGTGCTGGGCTTATAGCCCTGTGGCACTCCTCCCCAGCCAAGGCCCTGTCTTTTGAGATTCATTCTTCCCAACTCTTCCCTGCAGGGTGGAAAGACACCTAGGGGGAGAGAGAGAGAGAGAGAGAGAGAGAGAGAGAGAGAGAGGAGAGAGAGAGGGCGCTCTGGGCCGCAAAATGCTGAGTACACTTGATGATCCACAGCTTCTTCTTGGAGAGATCTCTAGATGTGGCTGGAAGAAGCACGCACTGTCCTCTTCACCGAAGACCAAGGAGGGGTGCAGACTGTCAAATCCACTTACTCAAGACAGGGAGATGTATTACCATTTCTTGCTCCATCCAACATCTACACGCTGAAATGCTTGACGTTCCTATCAGTGCTTGAGGGTTAACTAAGTGGGAAGATTTGGCCCCTTGTGCTCCTTCCAATAGGTTTGTTTTTTCAGGGCATTCCCCACAGTGCACTCCTCTTCGTCTTAATGGGCCCTACCCACTGAGGTAGATTCCAGATCTTTCTCCTATATCTTTGGCTTGGCTCAAGCCTCTGACCCCTCCGCAGCATCGGCTCAGTGCAGGGAGATGGCCAAAATAGGCAGTCAGCGAAGAGCACAGGCATTCCTCGTACATCTGGTCAGTCTCTCAGCAGCCCTGTCAGGGAGCCTCTCAGGGTTACAGGCTTCTCCATTCACCGCGTGTGAGCACAGGGTGAGCTCCACAGCAAGGTCCTTCAGAGGCTGTCTGCTGACTGTGGAGAGGCCAGAGAGATACTGCTGCTGGCTGGGGGTGTTCTGCAAGGCTCCCTTGGCCATGTCGGGCCGAACACGGCTCTGACAAGTTCTCACTCCCCACAAGAGTCTTTACCCTGTCTCTGCTTGTCATTGCCTGCCAGGGGAGTTGTTCATGATTTATTACAAGAAACTTCTGCTGTCACTTTTTTTTTGCTTTTTTTGGGTAGAGTGGAGTAGAGCCTGTGCCACGGCACACCTGCAGAGTGTCTGGCAGTCAGAGGATGACCTACAGGACTCTGTTCTTTCCCTCCACCACATCCATTCTGGGATCCAACTCAGATTGCCAGGCTTTGCAGCAAGCACCTTTATCCACCTTGAAGGCCCTTGTCATCTTTTTTTTTTCTTTTTTAAGGCAGTTATCTCTGTAATTTTTAGGATCTGTCCTGGAACTCGCTCTGTAGACCAGGCTGGCCTCAGACTCACAGAGATCTGCCTGTCTCTGCCTCCTGAATTAAAGGAATGTCCTACTACTTCCCAGTCATTTTTTTAAACTCTTAATATACTGGCATATAGTAATGATACAGTTTAATAAAGTCAGGCAATACTAACAGACTTATTCTATTAAGGTCTGGTCAATTCATCGATTGATTGACTGAACACAAAACCTTTGTTGAGCACTGGCATGTGTATTGCAGAATTTGATATGAACAAGGAATGAAGATACACAAGAAATGAATCCTTTTTTATACATATTTATTTTTTATTTTATGTGCATTGATGTTTTGCTTGCATATATGTCTGTGTGAGGGTGTCAGATCTTGGGGTTACAGACAACTCTGAACTGCCTTGTGGGTGCTGGGAATTGCACTCCAGTTCCTCTGGTAGAGCAGTCAAGGCTCTTACCCACTGAGTAGTCTCTCTAGCTCCAAGAAATGAATCTTGACCCCAACTCTAAGAGGTTTTTTTGTTTTTCCAGTGCTGAGGATCCTACCCAGGACCTCACATTTGCAAGGCAAGTGTTCCACCACTGAGCTACATCCTCTAGAAGGCTGTGTTCTAACCAGGACATTGGCGCCTACACAAACCGCTGTACTATGGAGGGAGGAACAGAGGGGGCAGGTCAGTGAGAGTCACTCTACCTGGCAAGGTGAAGGAGAGCATTTCACTTACCAGGCCACCAGGAAGCTACTTGGGAGATTTCCTGGGGGTAGCTGGATTCTCTTTGCCCCTCAGAAACCAGCACCAAGATTAATAAAGGCAAGGGGAGCCTACAGAAAGCATTATAAAGCAAATACTTCAAAAGTTCCAGTGTGCAGCCTAACAGGAGCTCAGTGTGCAAACTCTTCCTTCTCACTCGGTCAAACGGGTTGACTGCCAATCATTTCCTTTTAATAGCCGGAGAAGCCGAAGTTGCATTTCTCTTCCCTGTTCCTCAGGGCAACTAATACAAGAACAAACAGGGTTCAGTACCAGGAATAAAGTTGACTCATGCTCTCAGGCTTTCTCTCCTTTTAGAACACATTGATTGAAGACCTGGAATGGGATGGCATTCATTCTCATAAAGAAATGAATAAAGTGGCCGCAGGCGAGAGGTCGGCAGGAAAGAGGAGAGCAGAAGGGGAAGAGGAGGCAGTGGATACCGAACGAACTTTTCTGTTTTTCTGTTCGCACTGGCTTTGGTTTTTGCATTTTTGAGACAACGTTTCACTATGCAACAAAGGCTGGCCATGAACTCTAGATCTGCTTGTCTCTTCCTTCTGAACATTGGAAGGTCAGGCAAGTCCCACCCTCCTCAGCTGTATTTACTGCACTGTTTTAGACAAAGCCAAGCCTCTTCCTTTTAGAAGAAAGGGTGGTCCTGGGGAAGCCACATTTTAGGCAGAAAGATAGGGATGTGTAGAAATAATCTGCATCATGTTCTAGGAGCAGAAAATACATGTTGATAACACAGACAGCCTTTTTCTTTGTGTTGTATCTTGGCGATCTCTATTATTCCTAGTTGCCACTTAAAGTCTGTATTTACTATTTTGATATTCAGATGCTTGTTTTTATATCGGTCGTGTACCGCTTGAGGGTAGCAATAGTGACATCTTATCCTCACTGGCAACTGGCTCGGAGACCACTCTCATTAGGTCATTAGGAAATGTCGTTGGGGTTGGTGTGATAGGAGAATTGGACTTCAAGGGTAAACAGCTGCAAGGTCTGGCGATCCATAGGTCTGGCCAAGAATCTCCACGAGGCAAGCAACATTTGGCAATGACGGGAGCATTCCACTGAAGTAGAGGAGGGCTGGGTTACGCAACAGTTCTGCAAATAAAATGGATTTTTCTGGAGTGGCTCAGTTCTTTGAAAAGTAATCTAGGATATCACCTTTACAGACAACACGTACTGTGTATCTCCTCCAGGTCTAAATAGGAAGAGGTCCAGTTAGTTCTCTTTTTTGTTACATGGCATTATGCTACACTGTATACACAGATTTTTTTCCCCATTGTTTTATCTCACTGAGGAGTTGGAGAGATGGCTCGGTTGAGCATGCTTGGTGTGTAAGCATGAGGACTTGAGTTCAGATCTCCAGAACCCATGCAAATTCTGAGTGGCCACACTTTTCTGTAACTCCGATCACTGGGAGCAGACACAGATCCTAAGAGTACAGTGGCCGCTACTGCAGCCAATCAGCATGCAGCATGTTCAGGCAGGCTCTCTGTCAGAAGATAAGGTGAAGAGTGAGAGTAAAAGATACCCAGTGTCAACTTCTGGCCTCATACGCATGCATACCACCTATGTGCACTGACATGTACACTTGTGCACATGCACATACATGTCTGAGCAAGTGCACAAACGCATACGGATCTCAATAAGGAGTTGGTATGCCTATGGATAAAATAACCAGAAAGTTGAAGTCAGTTACAAATTAAATATTACCATATTGTCACTGAAGAAGTCTGGATATCCTAAAAGGCTCGTGTGGTAAAGGTCTGGAACCCAGCTAGTGAATCTAAGCATTGACAGGTGTTTGGAGCTTGGGTGCTCTGACTAGTCAGTCCATGGATTATGATACTAATGGGCTCATAATTCAGTGATATTATCCGAGGTGGAGATGTTAGCAGTGCGGCCAAGTGAGAGGAAGCAGGTTACTGGAGTCATGCCTTAGGAAGTATTACCTTTCCCCAGGCTTTCTCCCGTCTCTCTACTTCCTGGCAGCCATAAGTGAGCCAGTGCTCCGCCTCCGCCTCTGCCTCCCTTTCCAGTGTGATGCACCTTTGCTGCCTAGGATCTGAACACTGGCTGACTGCGGGCTGGAACACCGAAACTGCGAGCCATGGTAAATCCTTCCTCCCTTTAACTCTTAGGCACTTGTCACAGAGATTAAAAGTCTGGCAAGAGTGTCCTGAAGAAAGCAGTCTTAAGATGGTTCTTTGGAGTCCATTTTTTTCTTCTAGAAGAACATTATGTACCACCCTTTCTGGATCGACATGAGAAAATGTGCACTGACCCCAGATAGAGAACGGAGGACAGAACAAAGTAAGGATAACTTTCAGGGACTTTCTGAAGCCATTGGGTGATTTCCTGAGCTTAAAGAGCTTCCTGTCTAATGGACTGTTTGGCCTCCCTTTTAACATCCTGTGTCTTAATGAGCTTCCCTCCAACAAGGGAGGAGGGAATTTTATTTTATTTTACTTTATTTTGAGCAAAGTTTCTCTCTGTGGCCCTAGATGACCTGAAACTAGCTCTGTAGACCAGGCTGGTCTCGAACTCAGAGATCCGCCTGCCTCTGCCTCCAGAATGCTGGGATTAAAGGCGTGCGCCGCCACCTGGCTTAAAACGGAAGGTTTTAATTACAGAGGAAACTGTCGCTCAGCGAGAAAGGAGACCGGTACTTGCTGCAGAAGGCATCTCAAAGGCGTCTGGCTCCTGGTGTGTGAGGAGGGAGAGCTCTGCTTTGATTTCTGGTTCTGGTACAGGATTTCTTGTCAGTAATTTCCCCGTGAGTAGACTTACTTTTTTTTTTTTTTTTTTTTTTTTTTGAGACAGGGTTTCTCTGTGTAGCCCTGGTTTTCCTGGAACTAGCTCTGTCAATCAGGCTGGCCTCAAAGGCACAGAGCCTCCTGCCTCTGCCTCCCAAGTGATAGGACTAAAGGCATGTGCCACTGTGCCTGGTCTATGGCCAGTATTTTATGGTCACCAACATTTTGTGTTCATTAATCATTTTATAAATTATTTAAAGGCCTTTAGGTCAGCATCCTGAATCATGGAGAGTTGGGGACTGCAGACCACCAGAACCTGAATATCCTATAAATAACTTGTTTGCCTTTGCTCTGAGCAGCCTATTGCTGCTCTGTGCAGGAGACCCTGATGGCAGGGGAGTGGTTTCTGGTGGCTGCAGCTGAAAGATCCTGAGAGCTGGGGCGTGGCCAGAGCACTATATAAGCTGCCCCTGAGCACACAAAAAAGAGGCATTCTTGTTTCAAGGAAGACCTGTGTCTCTGTCTGTGGGTCTTTGTGTGTTTAAATCTCCAGGCCCTTGCATGGCTCCCGAACGTGAACCGTCTTGTAGTGCAAGCGCTATGCTACAGACGTAGTACCTACTAGTACACACAGAAGGACAGAAGATACAATGGAGTCACTGCAGTTTGTTTTGTTGCTCTTTTCTCTTTTGTTTTCCCATAAGTATAACCCCTCTGGGTAGAGATGCAGCTTACTTGGTAGGCTACAGGCCTAGCGTGCACAAGACCCTGTTGTTACATAGTGATACTCTGTCTCAAAAAAACAACCCCAGGCGGGTTTAATCCCACACTGTAATCCCAGCACCTTGGAGGCAGAGGCAAGCCCGCCCCTGAGTTCCAGGACAGTCAAGGCTACACAGAGAAAAACTGTCTCAAAAAACAAAATTAAACAACAAACAGGGAAAAGAAAGAAACAAAATAACAGCAAAAACAAAAACAGTGGAGACCTGCCCGAGGAAGGCTGCATCAATGATATTCTTGATGGTATGGGTGGCACTGGCTGAAATAGAGGTATCAGTGACTCAGAGGCAAATGTGGCTCAGAAGACAGGCTGGCTAGGGAGGCATTTTGAATTACCTCAGCTGAGTTATTTCTTTTATATTTTGCTTTTATCAATGCAGAAGCACGGTGCCCAATAAAGGCCAAGGTATATAGGCCTGAGGCTATCACTCAGCGTGCACTTAGCACAGTGAAGCTCCTGGGTTTAATCCTCGGGATCACAAAAAAGAACAATGTCATTGTGTATAAATAGGGCTAAGCAAGGCCTGTCAATACAGGCTGAGAGAGGAGAAAACATTAAGTCATCCGTTAGCCCGCGATGCTCCTCAGTTTGAGTAGCGTGTACCATGAGTAGCGTGTAGCAGCGCTTCGCAAGTAATGTCTTCCATTCAGTGTTTCAGTTATTCAATTAGCTTGTTTAGATTATCATAAACACGTGCTATGAGTAGCAAAATGTTATCTCCAATTAAATAGGCTTCTCTAACGCCACAGACTCAGGATCTGAACGACTCACAGATCTCTGTCTAAATTTTAGAGTAAAGCCTCCCAATCTTTCTTTTTCTCTCTAAAATGTCAGGATTTGCATCAATCTTAGAATGGTTATTAAAAGAAAACAGAGAGAAGGGTAGCTGGCAAGAGAGGAGTAACAGCTCATGATGAATATTGAATATGTCTCCTTTGGCAAGCAAAGTGACTTTCATGGCTTTCACAACAATAAATCACCAGTACATATAGCCCAGCACTGAGCCGAGCACATGAAAAGGTATTATGACGAATGGGGTTGCACTCAGGGCACAGAATGCTGGCCATCCCAGCGGCCACAGCTAAAGTCTCAGCATCCCGAACAATAGAAGTGTGTACTCCACACGTCATCCATCTTCTAGCCGGGGCCAAAATCAGAGCAGGTGGAACGTTGCTCGGCTTCTCTGAGTCATGGTTACAACCTGAGCATCTGTGTCCTGAGAAATTAATCTGCATCGAGATCTGTAATATTAAGAGGTGGGCTTGTAGCTGGGCGTAGTGGCGCACACCTTTAATCCCAGCACTGTGGAGGCAGAGGTGAGTGGATCTCTGTGAGTTTGAGGCCAGCCTGGTCTACAAAGGAAGTTCCAGGACAGCCAGGGCTACACAGTGAGACCCTGTTTCAGAAAAACAAAACAAAGCAGAGGTGGGCTTGTAGGAGGGGGTGTCGTCATGAGCACGGAAGACTGTGTCTTTGTGGACGAAAGCGGCTTCTCACGGTATTTCTCCGTTTCCCCGTACAGCCCAAGGAACCATCTTAGCAGCAGAGACCTGGCTCTTGGCAGACACCCAGCTCTTGGGCACCTTGCTCTCACACTTCTGTCTCCACAGCTGTGACGGGGCATTTCCATTCTTTATAAATGGCTCTGTCTCGGCTGCTGCATTCACTTGTTTGTTAGTTTTATGGAAATCGTGTGTACGCTGTGTACAAGTCACAACATACGTAGAGGTTAGAGGATAATTCAGGCTTGTGTGGCTAGCACGTTTACCCACCAAAGCATTTCAGAGGCCCCTTTTTCTTTGGTCCTTTTTTTTTTTTTTGATTTTTCGAGACAGGGTTTCTCCGTAGCTTTTGGTTCCTGTCCTGGAACTAGCTCTTGTAGACCAGGCTGGCCTCGAACTCACAGAGATCCGCCTG
>NW_004949158.1:744134-745371 GCF_000317375.1 Microtus ochrogaster
CCTGCCTCTGCCTCCCAAGTGCTGGGATTAAAGGCCTGCACCACCACCGCCGGGCTGTTTTGGTTTTTTGAGACAGAATTTCTCTGGGTAACAGCCCTGACTGTCCTGGGATTCAGTCTTTAGACAAGTTGGCCTTTAACTCACAGAGATCTGCCTGCCTTTGCCTTCTGAGGACTAGAATTAAAGGCACGTTCCACCAAACCTGGCTTCTTTTGTCTCTTTGAAACAAAGTTTCACTATCTAGCCCAGGCTGGCCTTAAACTTCTGGGCCTTCTCTTGCCTCTGCCTCCATCTTAATTAAGGTTTCTATTGCTGCAATGAAACACCATGACCAAACAAACAAGCTGGGGAGGAAAGGGCTCACTCTTCTTACACTTCCACATCACAGTTCATCACTGAAGGAAGTCAGGACTGGAACTCAAACAGGACAGGCACCTGGAGGCAGGAACTGATGCAGAGCCCATGGAGAATAAAGTGCCGCTTATCTGGCTTGCTCCCATGACTTGTTCAGCTCTTTTATAGAACCTAGGACCACCAGCCCAGGAGGAGCACCACCCACAATGGGCTGGGCCTCCCCCATCAATCAATTAAGAAAATGTTCTACAGGTTTATATGCAGCCTGATCTTATATTTTGGTTGTGAACCGAGCCTTTAACAGCTGAGCCATCCCTCCAGCCCCTGCTGCCTGATCTTATGGAGGCATTTTCTCAACTGAGGTTCCCTCCTCTCAGATGACTATAGTTTGTGTCAAGTTGACATAAATCTAGCCAGTACAGCTTTCCAAGGGTTGGGATTACACATGTGTATAAAAACTACACCTCACTTTTTTTTTTCTAAAGATTTATTTGTCTCTGTGTGTGTGCATACAGGCATACGGGTGACCAGAAGGGAGTGTGAGATCCCCTGGAGCTGGAGTACAGGAGGCTGTGTGTCACCAAACAGTATTGGAAAGTGGATGTGGATTCTCTACAAGAGTGTTATACTCTTAACTAACGAGCCATTTCTCCAGCACCCACATCTAGCATTGTATTTATTTATTTTTAAATAACAGTCCAAAGGGCTGGGAAGATGGCTTAGTAGTTAAGAGCACTTTTCATTCTTGCAGGTAACACAGATTTGATTACTAGCACCTACATAGTCGCTCACAATCATCTATAATCCCATAATCCCAATCCAGGGGCCCCAATAGACATTCGTATGGTACACATATGTGCAAATAGGCAGAATATTCATATAT
>NW_004949158.1:745471-746143 GCF_000317375.1 Microtus ochrogaster
AAAAAAAAAAAAAAAAGTTATAAAAGTTATAAAAAAACAAAAGCTAAATAACAGCACAAATCCATTTAGAGGCAAGTTGGTATTGAGAGTAGAATGCTTCCAACAGATATTTGGAAATGGGGGCTCAGCTAAGAAGAGGGAGATGGACAGAGGCTGCCTGACGGGCAGAGGCTGGAAGAACTGGGAGGTATAGATCAGAAAAAGCCTAGCTTGCTGTGAAGGAGCGCTAAGGGCAATTCTGGTGCAGCCCGGAAGAGCCAAAGTCAGAGCCTGAACCTTAGACATTGCTTAAGTGGTTGTAATCCGAATGCTGGTAGCAAAGTTGGCAGGAAAAGGTATTTTGATGAGGTCTCAGATGGAAATGAGGAACAAGGTACTGGAGACTGGAGCAAAGAGCATTGTTATAAAGTGACAAAGAATTCGGCTGCCCCGATGCTTCGTGTAAGGCAGAATTTATAAGCAATCAACTAGAGTTTTGTTTGGTTTTGTTTTTCGAGACAGGGTTTCTCTGTGTAGTCCTGGCTGTCCTGGAATTCACTCTGTAGGCCAGACTGGCCTTAAACTCACAGAGGTCTGCCTGTTGTTCTTTTTTAAAAATGCTGCAAGATCCCCAGTGGCAGTAGGCAGCAGAAATGCTGTAGGTCCCAAATGGTGGCGGCAGGCCATGTGGTG
>NW_004949158.1:747218-750709 GCF_000317375.1 Microtus ochrogaster
TCTCTCTCTCTCTCTCTCTCTCTCTCTCTCTCTCTCTCTCTCTCTCTGTAGCTAGCCCTAGCTGGCCTGTAACAAGGCTGGCCTCAAACACAGGAGATCTGCCTGCCTCTGCCTCCTGGGGGTTGAGATGAAAGGTGTGCGCCACGTTGCCGGGCTGCATGGCTTCTTTTGACTACTTATGTGTAAAATGTGAGAAGACAAAACCAAATTAAAGACGAACTTTATAATTAACAGGGAACAGAACTTGACCAGACTGGAAGCGTCAGCTGGGAGGATAGCAGGGGTGTGGTCCGAGCAATCATTTGATAAGGAGGGTTAGTTTGGCTAGGAGTAGGCCTAAGAAGAACAATGAAGAGGCATTTCAGAAACCTTCCTGGTTGCTAGTCCTATCCCTGTCCAGAGAGCTAGGGCCTTGAGGGCAGAATAGTTAACAATGAGATCTCAAGGGTCATTGCCCAGTACTGCCTCGTCTCTACTCACATTCCAATGTAGCACTCCTTGGCCACCCGGGCTGGGACTCCAATGGGCCCAGGAGTGGCTCGTCATGACCCCTTAGAAAGCACATAAACTTTGGCAATGTTCTCTAGGGCCAGCCTTGTAGGTGTGTACAGACCAAGAGCTGTGGAGACACCGCTTCATCCCACATTGCCCAAACTGTCCCTAGAAAGCCTTGAGGCCCAGGCAGAGAGCTTCCAGAGGGGCACAGCGCTCAGTAGAACAGGGAGGTTACAGATAGGCTCTGTGTCTAGGGGGTCACCGAGGCTGGGAGAGACACAGGAGCTCAACCACAAGCAGCTGCTCCCTGAGAAGCTGTGGAGGTGGAGTTGCCCAGGGCCTAACCTCTGCTCCGGTGCATGTCTGGAAAGTAGGTCAGAAAGTCAAGAATCAACTCCCAGCCGCAGGCTCAGGGTTTAAGGTTATTTTCTTGCTGGGTTTTAGATCTACTTAAGAGCTGTTACATAGTCCTTCTGGCCTACTGCTACTTTTTGGAATGGGAATGTGTCTGTTCTCTACTTGTCTTAAGATGAATTGTACCTTGAGCACTATCGGTTTTAGGCTGCATTTGGATGAGACTTTGGACTTGGTTTCAAGTTGATTGGTGCCAAGTTCAGAGGCAAGGGACCGTTGAGATGGGAAGAAGGTATCCCCCGTGGGAGAAGGCTACAGATTGTGAAGGATCAGGAATAGAATATTATGGTTCGCATGTTTGTTTTCTCCAAAATTCATGTTTAAACTTAATTCCCATTACGATATTAAGAAGTGGGGCCTTGAGGGGATTAGGCTGTGACTTATCAATCATTAGTGGATTAGGGCCTCATAAAAGGGCTGGGGGAGCAGGTGCATTCCTCTGCTGCCTTTGTACAGGTGAGGCCACAGTCCTCATCCCCTCTGGAAGATGCAGCCCTCACTGAATGCCAACCTTCCCTTATCTTATCTTGAACTTGACAGCTGTAAGCACTTAGAGAAATAAATTTTTATTATTTGTAAGTTACCCAGGCTAAAGTTTTTCATTTTTGAAACAGGTTCTCACTCTATAACCCAGGTTAGCTTTTATCTTGGAATCCCCGTCTCCACCTAGAATTTGCTAAAATCACAGGTGTATCCCCTATGGCCAACTCTAGCCTCAGGTGTTTCATGACAGAAGCATGAGCAAACAGAGACCATGGAGGCTCAGACTCTACCTTGAAACACACAGGCATGGAGGCGCTGTGTCAGAGGAGAAGCACATGAATTGACCCCTTCCTCTGCCTGAAAACTGTACATGGTATCCTCTCAGAGGTCATAAGCCGGCTATAGTCACATGAGCCTAACCTAACTGCAGGAGAGGCTGTGGGAAGCTAGGAGCCAGAATTCACTGTGTAGCCCTGGCTGGCCTAGAACTCACAAGGTCTAGCCTGCTTCTGCTGGGGTTAAAGGCATGCTGCACCATGCCTGCTCTTACTGACATTTCCAAATACCTAGAGAAGCGCTTGACTGGTGGTGTTTGTTAACAATTGTTCAGTCAATAGTCAACAAATTAATGAAATTTCCCTTTCGGTTATGAGTCTATTCTAAGACATTTCCAACTAAAACAAAATACTCAATGAGTATAGTAGTGTTGCATACCTGTGGTCTCAGCACTCGAGAGGTTGAGGCAGGAGGACTCCAGGGAACTCAAAGGCAGCTTGGACTACACAGTGAGGCTCAGGTCAGTCTGGGCTATGGGGTAAGACATTACAACAACAACAACAAAACAAAAATTGAATGAGTTCAGGTTGATATTTCAGAAGCACCTAGAGTTAATAAGTTATTTTAGTAAAGGTTTATTGAAGTTAAGTCAGGCAGTAGTGGTGCACGCCTTTAATTCCAGCACTCAAGAGGCAGAGGCAGACGGATCTCTGTGAGTTCGAGACCAGTCTGGTCTACAGAGTGAGTTCCATTCAGGACAGTTTTCAAAGCTACACAGAGAAACCCTGTCTAGAAAAACAAAAACAAAATGAAACAACAAAAACAAAACAAAAAGGTTTATTGAAGTCAGTGAACTCATTCTCAAATATCACTACAAATGATATATTTTCTTTAGTAACCTGATGTTTGTTCTTGTTTTTACTGTATCCCCCCCCTTCTCTTTCCCTCATCACCTCCTGTTGCAGAACATTACTTTAGGTAAAGTGCATTACATTTGTTTATGGTGCAGAACATGACTTTGACTAGGTAAAGATTGTTACACTTGTTTAGGTTGCGTTTGTTTAATGATGTAAAGATGTTTCCCTGCCTGCCTAAGACACCTGACTGGTCTAATAAAAAGCAGACCGGTTAACAGCTAGGCAGTAGAGGGATAGCCTGTGTGGCTGGCAGGCAGAGGGAATAAGTAGGAGAAATCTAGGCTGGAGAGAAGACAAGGGAAGAGAAAGAGAGGGAGATGCCCGGAGCCAGCCAGGCAGACACAGGGTAGGACTTACGAATGAAAGAAAGGTAAAAAGTCCCAAGGCAAAACATAGATGAATAGAAACAGGTTAAATTAAGTTATAAGAGCTTAGAAGTGGGACGAGCCTAAACTATGGCCACACATTCATAACACAGAAGTCTCCATGCCATGATTTGGGAGCTGGTTGGTGGCCCAAAAGAAAGCCTATAGAATGGCTGTTCCCAGGGAGGTTGTGCAGGCGAGGGTACCCAGCAATTTCTGTTCTCATATAAAAATAGACCACAGTCTTCTAAGACATGGTTGCTTAAAGAGAACAGCTCCCATGACAGGAGAATTTAGATCGTATTGATACAGAAAGATAAGAAATAGTCAGGGCAAAGAGAGCCATTCAATAAGCAGGATTCCTTTTGGCTCTTGTTCAACACCTGCTCTTAATTTTACCTGCATGGCTGGTACAGCACACAGAGTCCAGGAGTGGGGTTTTCTTTTTTTCTTTTTCTTTTTTTATTTTTCTTTTTATTTTTTTTGGTTTTTCGAGACAGGGTTTCTCTGTGGCTTTGGAGCCTGTCCTGGAACTAGCTCT
>NW_004949158.1:750809-751706 GCF_000317375.1 Microtus ochrogaster
CCCAGGAGTGGGGTTTTCAACAAAGGAATCTCAAAGTGATTATGAGATGTAATTTATCACTCATTTATTCGCCAAATGAATTTGGTGACGCACGATACCTGGTGCTGGAGAGTCAAGATGCAAACGGGCACAATTTCACCCTTCATAGAACTCACAATCTGATAGCGAAGATAAACACCGAGCAATTCTTAGGAAGTAAGCCTGACATCAGTGGTAAAGACCAAGACTGAGTGCTACAGAGGGGCCTAGAGAGTCATCCTCGTTTTAAGCAGTGGGGTCAGGAAAGATGTCTTCAAAATGTGTAGAGGGAAGAGAGCTCAAGGTTGGAGGAAACAGCCTGTTCCCCAACCCATTAATTCACACAGGGCTGCGGGTTTTAGTTGAATAACTGAGGAAGTTGTAGGAGAAAACAGTTTGTTCTGAGTACATTGATGAACAGAATGTAATGGGAACCACAGGCAGCACTTTTAACTGTTCAGGGCACTGCAGGCAAGTCTCTCCCGAGGTAAATCTTCCACCGTGACTCAAACTGTAGCCGAGCCAGTTTTTCTTATAGCCCCATCAGGCACATCAACCAACCATGAAGAAAGAGACTGCAGTAATAGCTATCAATTTACAGCCCTCTTCAAAGCAAGCAGGATGAGAACAGCGAGCCCCAAATGATTCGCACGCAGGAAGAGGGCGGGGCAGAGCCGCACAGGGGGAGAGCAGAGCTCTCAAAGCAGCTGCGTGTGACATTTCCGTCAGCAGCCTCCCCTTGCTCATTGTGTATGAGACGCACATCAGATGTCCTCGTTTATGATTTCATCTTCAGAGTACATACGCTTTGAGACCCAAGCTCTTCCACTGGCTGGTGTGAGCTCATCAGCTGGGATCTTAGGTCCACCTAAAAGTGGC
>NW_004949158.1:751806-753347 GCF_000317375.1 Microtus ochrogaster
AGGCGGATCTCTGTGAGTTCGAGACCAGCCTGGTCTACAGAGCTAGTTCCAGGACAGGCTCCAAAGCCACAGAGAAACTCTGTCTTGAAAAAAAATAAATAAATAAAAAATAAAAGTGGCAAAAATATTGAGATCCCTTTCTTCTGCCCTCAAGGTTAGGAAACCTGGGATTGGTTGAGTTTCAGATGCCAGGTGCCTTGTCTCTGTATCTGCTAAAAAGTAAGAAAGTATAAGCTATCAAAAAAAAAAAAATCCCACACACCTGCCAGAACCTGTCAGAGAATAAGGTCACATACCACATGCCACTGCCTTCCCAGGTCAGAGGACAGTATTCCTTTCTTTCGGAAGAGAAAATAAAAGCTATAACGCTCTGCAGTCCCAAGTGGCACTGCTTTATCTACTAGGGGGACTGGACTTGTGCTTACTTTCTCTAACAAATTAAAGTATTAGAATCTATTGTTCTTTAAGGAAGATAACAGAAAAGCAGTAAAAAGACTTTACTTCGTTGATCCAGTTTCACTGTGGTGTAAATGAAATCACGTGACTGAATATCACTTTGTCTCCACAGCTGTTAAAGTCCCCAGTATCCACATCATTTTAAAATGTATTACTCGACAGGTGGTGGTGGCCACACCTTTAATCCCAGCACTCCAGGGGCAGAGGCAGGAGGATGTCTGTGAGTTTGAGGCCGGCCTGGTATACAGAGTGAGTTCCAGGACATCCAGGGCTGTTGTTACACATAGAAACCTTGTCTCAAGGGGGAGAAAAAAAAAAGATTCCTCAGGCTGAAGAGAAGACTCAGCAGCAGTTAAGGCACTTTCTGCTCTTGCAAAGAACCTAGGTTCAGTTTCCAGCACCAACACAGTGGCTCACAGCCATCTGTATTCTCAATTCTAGGGAGTCCAACACTCTCTTATGGCTTCAGACACATACATAATGCATGTACATATGTGCTGTCAAAACAGTCATACATATAAAATAAGAATTCTTTAAAAATATATATACATACACACACACCTCCCTGGGCTGGAATAAAGGTCACTGGTAGAATGCTTGCCTAGCATGCATGAAACTCTAAGGTCAAGTCTCAGCCCTGCAGAAATATACATAGACTAAAGAAATAAGTCTAATACAAATGTGTACATGCAATTTTTGAGATGTATGTTAAGTATTGGTGTTGGAATCTGGAACTTCCAAAACTTCTCAGTCACGTAACCTCTCTAATTATATCCCCAAATTATCTCATGCAAACTATGATAACTATAGTAAATACCAAAGTGTTTCCTTTTTAAAGAGCAAAATCGTAACCATGACGACAATCTGTCCACACCTAAATGACAGCAGCAGCTGAGCACCAAAGCTTTGTCATCCGTTGACCATATTCAAATGAATTTTGTGTCAGGAATCTTTTCATAGCCAGATATTGTAGGTTATTTGGATGATAGATTTTTTTATTTTTTATTTTTTGGTTTTTCGAGACAGGGTTTCTCTGTGGCTTTGGAGCCTGTCCTGGAACTAGCTCTGTAGACCAGGCTGGTCTC
>NW_004949158.1:753482-764767 GCF_000317375.1 Microtus ochrogaster
TTGTGAGCCACCATGTGGTTGCTGGGAATTGAACTCAGGACCTTTGGAAGAGCAGGCAATGCTCTTAACCTCTGAGCCATCTCTCCAGCCCTTGGATGATAGATTGAATGGGAAGGCGCATGCTAAAATGAAGAGAAAGGTCCCATCAGAGCCGGTTTGTTTACATTATTTCTCGATCTCCCAAAATATATGTCTGAGGTGGTAACTACTTAGTTTATCACAAAGCAAGCCATGATAAAACTCATTTTGTCCACAAGTATTCCGGGAAAACCTACTCCATGAATTGCACTGCTTAGACACTGATGGATGCAGCCTCATGAAGTACACCTGAGCCGAGAATCTCAGAGCAGAGACACAGAACCAGTTTCGTGACAGGAGCTCAAAAAATAAATACTGGTTGAATGACTGAATCTATCAAAAATGCACACGATGTTTATTACTGTATTTTCTTAGCATCTATTTTGTGTGCAGTGTGCGTAGGCAAGCGTGTGCTGTGGCCGTGATAGGCCAGAAAACAACCTGGGAGAATCTGTTCTCTCCTTCTACCGCGAAGGTCTAAAGGGTGGAAATCGGGTCTGGCAGCGAGCACCTTAACCACTGAGCTCTCTCATTGGCTCTGAGAAGTGAAGTTTTATTTCTTGTAGTCTCTGTACTTCGGGGATATTAGCAGTACTAGCTGCAGAGGGAGATATTGGAGAGTGATAGTTAAAACAGCATGATGAGGCTTTGTTTTCAAATGGGCTCTCCTGCCTATAACCATGAAGTATGTGTTGGTTTTTTCCCCCTTCTCTTTTTCCAGCTATCAATTCAAAACAAAAATCTGTGTTACAACGTTACTTAAAATGTTGCTGTTTTTATCTTTAAATTTTCTTCTCCTCTTTTCAGAGTCACAGCTACTGTCTCCAGCTATGGCGTTATCCATAAGTAGGGAGGGGGAAAAGGAGGAGCTAAAGAGCCTGGGAATTAAACAACTGAGTTGTTTGAGTTGGAAGCGCTGCCCTGCATGGCCTTGGATAAACTCGAACTTTTCCATCTAGAGAGTAACAGGTCTTGGTTACAGTGTTTCCAACTCACCCTCTAGGGTTCTCTGAGTTCATCCTTGTTTTTGTATACATATATACATATATATATATGTAAAACAATTGGTTTTGTGCTTTCTTTCTTTCCTTCTTTCTCTTTCTTTTCCTTCCTTCCTTCCTTCCTTCCTTCCTTCCTTCCTTCCTTCCTTTTCTTCTCCCTTCCCTCCCTCTCTCCCTTCCTTTCTTCTTTCTTTCTTTTTTAAGACAAAGTTTCAGGTAGCGTTGCCTGGCCTTGAATTTATAGAGGTCCTATTACTTCTCCTTCCAGAGTGCTGAAATTAAAGACATGCACCATCATACACAGCATTTAAAAAAAAATCATTTACTGCAGATGCTTAACATAAAATAGTCATCTCTGTAGAATGTCTACCCTTTTCCTCTCAGGTCGTCATGGTACCACTTTAAAAAATTACAAATAAACAAAGCTAACCAATCAAGTAAACAAACAGATGGCCTTAGTGGTGTACACAGGTAATCCCAGAATGTGGGAGGTAGAAGCAGAAGGGCCAGCAATTCAAGGTTATCCTGAGCTATACTGTCAATGCAAGGCCAATCTGGGCTACATAAGATCCTATTGGGGGAATGAGGGAAGCCAACAAGTTAGCTAAGTAACCCAAATAAAAACAAGGTAAATTTTTTCTACAGCCCTATCACTAAAAAAACACCTTCAAATTTTGTTAGAATGTGCTTCCATGCCCAAACTTTAAAGAGGACTTTTTAAAAATGTGTGTGTGTGTGTGTGTGTGTGTGTGTGTGTGTGTAGGGATGTGTGTGTGTGTGTGTAGAGATGTGTGTGTGTATGTGTGTGTAGGGATGTGTGTGTGTGTGTCTGTGTAGGGATGTGTGCACGTGAGTGCCTGTATAGTCCAGAAGAGGGGATCAGATCTCCTAGCACTGGTTGTGTGGGGGTGGGGGCAGACAAGCAGATAAAAGTGCTCCCCCCCCACTGAGCAGTTCTAGGTAAATTGTATCTCACATGCCTGGGACAGAGGCCTTGCTAATGTTAACTGCTGTGTGTCCTTACTATATGACACTGAACCCACACTTGGGAATAACCAATGAATGTTTAGTAACCACACCTACCTCTGTAGAAAGTATTTGCTACCACCCAGCTTTTTTTTTTTTTTAATCTTCCTACTCTTGCAAAAGACCAGAGTTCGAGCCCCAGCATCCACATAGGGTGGCTCACAACCACCTGTACCTCCAGCTCCAGGGGATCCTCTTTTGGTGTTCACAGGAACCAGCACTCACATGCGCATACATAGAGCACAGACACACACAGACACACAGACACAAACAAGTAACAAAACAAAACAAACCCCCCCCCAAAAAAACCCAAAAACATATAGACCTGATGGTAAGGCCTATAAACTCCCAGCATTTAGGAGGCTGAGACAAGAAATGTGGAAATTCAAGACCAGTCTGGGTTATATAGTAAGACTATCTCAGAAACAAACAAACCAACAAGGACTAAACCAACAAGAAAGAGATGCATGTCTTTTACAGGAGGAAGAAGAGAATGGACTTCAATTTGCAAGCTAACCTTTTATCTAAAATAATTATCCACTCCTGCTAAGGAAATAGGAAATGAAACACTGAAAATAGCTTGGATTTGGAGGTGGTCTTCCTATGCTTTTTATTAGAGGATTAAAAAGCAATTATGTAGAAGAACCTCATTGGCAAATATATAAACTATGAAATCCCATTAATTCACAATAATCAGTGAGAAAGCTAAATTGAAATAAGAGCTTTGAATTATAAAACAGAATCACTGAAAGAAACTTCCTTGTTAATCTACCTATCTCTCTTCCATCTCTCAGTTTACCAGGTAGAAGGAAGAGGTACCACACCCTTTGCTCAGAATTGAGCCCAGGACCTCACATGGGCTGAGTAAGGGCCCTACCACTGTCTAAGTTTCATTGCCTGTTACTCTGACAAAAGATGATTAAGGGAGAAAAGGTTTATTTGCCTCACAATTCCAGGTGACAGTCCATCCATCGCTGTGGGAAGTTGAGATGGCAGAACTGGAAACAGCTGGTCACAAGTCCACAGTCAAGAGCAGAGAACAGGGACTGACTACACACAAGCTAGGGCTCAGCTCTCTTTTCCAATCCCTTGCTCAAGAATGGTGCCACCCACAGTGGGCAGATCTTCCCACCTCTCCACAGACCAGCGTGATCTGACAGTCATGGTGAATCCAGAGCAAGTCAGCTTGACAACACTAACTACCACAACCACTGAGCTACACCTCGATTTAGGAAGAGCTCTCTGCAAAGAAACAGAACACATGGAGGCCAAAAGGCTGAGGATTGGGACTATGAAACACACGTGCATTTTACTTCTTATTTTCCAAATCTCCATTTCTTCCTGTGACAAGGAACTTGAATAAAATAAATGAATAAAAATAGCTAACTGTAGCCGGGAGGTGGTGGTGCATGCCTTTAATCCTAGCACTTGGGAGGAAGAGGCCGGTGGATCTCTGTGAGTTCAAGGCCAGCCTGGTCTACAAAGCGAGTTCCAAGACAGCTAGAATTGTTACATAGAGAAACCCTGTGTGTGGGGGGAGAGATTGTGGTGGTAGACACCTGTAGTCCCCAAATTGAAGGAATCTGTACAAAAAACAGCAATTTTCAGGCTAGTCTAGTTACATAGCAACACTGTTTATTTATCATTGTTATTACTGGTCTTTTTTTTTTTTTTGAAGTTCTGACTCATATTTGCTTTATGGGTGGCCTCAAACTCACAGAAATCCACCTGCTTCTGCCTCCCAGGTGCTGGAATTAAAAGTATGTGCTATCATGCCCAGCAACAGTATTTAAAAAAAAAAAGAACCTTACTGGTGGTACATAATTATAATCTCACTCAGGAGGCTGGGGCAGGAAACAAGAGTTCAAGATAAGCTTGGGTTACAGGGCAAGGCTGATTTAAAATAAAATAATAGCTTCGTATAAACTGAGTAGTCAAGCAGGTCTGTTTAAATCTCCCCTCTATAGCATTTTCTTTAAAAATTATTCAATTTATGATTAAGCGTAAGACTACTTGGTGATAAACCTCTGACCCTTGGAGGACAGGATTGTCCTAGGTTCTCTGTAGAAGGCCTTTATTCAGCTTTATGGCTGTGGGACTGGGGGTTCCCTGAGTAACTCCTGCCATCCATCCTTCATTCCACTGACTGTCAGGGGTCTTGGTAGCGATCACAACCTGAGTTATGTGCTATTGGGCTGTAGTGAAAACAGATTTGGCTGCTTCATGGTGTGGTCTTGTCTGAGCTGATGAGCTGACTTCTGAAACAGAAAGGAGACAGGTGATAGAAAGTTCCACTTTTACTCATCTTTGTCCATTGAAAATAAAACTAAAGAGCCATTAGCTAACCTGTCTGAGCCTGATGCAGCCCGAGACGGTCATGCCTGGTGCTCTACTGGGGTGTCGTTCACACCGCTCCCGTGCAGTTCATGGCTCTCTGTACCTCTCACTGGCCGCCGGCACAGTATGTAATTTCTCCAGAATTTAATTCTAGTACCTGCTGTGGCTGGTGCACTAGGGCAAAATAATGAGGGATGTGTGTATATGGGTGGAATTCGGGAGTGGTGAAAAATAGTAACTCTGGCCAAAGTATGCTGAGCTTGGAGATTAATTATGCTTTAGGCTGGGAGTGGACGAGCTGTAGGGAGTTCCCCTACTACAAGCTATCCCAGCCTCTTCCTGTTAAATTAGAGGTGGCTGAAAAAATAAAAAGAAACTGGATACAGCGGTGCGTGCCTATAATCTATCCATTTAGGAGATAGAGGCAGGGCAGTCAGAAGTTCTAGGCAGGTGGATCTCAGCCTTCCTAACCCTGTGACCCTTTGATACAGTTCCTCATGCTGTGGTGACCTCCAACCGCAAAATTATTTTTTGTTGCTACTTCATAGCTGTAATTTTGCTACTGTTATGAATCATAATGTAAATATCTGTGTTTTTCAATGGTCTAAGGTGACCCCTTGTGAAAGGGTCATTCGACCTCCAAAAGGGGTCGAGACCCACAGGCTGAGAACAGCTGCTCTAGATCACGTCTGGCAACATAGTGAGCTTAAGGCCAGCCAGGGATACATAAGACCCTACCTGGAAAAAAAGGTGGTAGACAGTAGGAGGAATGTGCACTTTACAGGACACCAAACAGCTCCCCTTGAGTCTCCAGCCTGGGACCAAGTGTTCTAAGACACCAGGGAGAGAACAAAAAAAAAAAAAAATGTCCCTTTGGCTATGGAGTCAGAGTCTGGGTCATTCTAGTGCAAAAGATGAAGTGTAGCCATGGTGACCAAAGGAAGCATGAGTCTTTTTAAGGGGAGCACTGCTCTGCCAAAGGTGACAATGAAAAGCTCTCCACGTGGGGAGGGAGGATGGCCAAGTCTGTTACTATGATCCCTATTCTCAGATCAGGCTTCTCCTGGAGACCTTTCAAGTCACCACAGGTACTACTGAAGACATCTGGCAGAGGAAGCACCTTTTTGTCTGCCTTCTAAACACCGCATAAAGACCTCACTGGAATAAATCAGTCTACGGAAATACTGTTTGGCCCACTCTCCGAACGTGCTTTTTCGTTTCTCATTCTACACCCTTCCACCCCATACACACACAGAGACCAACATCCTGCATGGTGTTTCTCCTTTATATTGATCAAAAACAAGGGCCAGGCATGGTGACACACACCTTCAATTCCAGCACTCAGGAGGCAGGTGCAGGCACATCTCTGAGTTCAAGGCCAGCCTCATCTACAAAGCAAGTTCCAGAACAGTCAGGGATACACAGAGAAACCCTGTACCAAAAAAGCAAAGTTAAAAGAAAAAAATCCAAAAGCTAAGGCTTATAAGTTTATGGCTTCTTCCTTTAATTTGAAAAACAAAACAAAACCTTTTAAACATTTATTTAGCATGCAGGGGTCATAAGACAATTTACAGGAGTCTGTTCTTTCCTTCCACCCTGTGGGTTCCTGAGGATTAAAATCAGGTTGTCAGACTTGGCAACAAGCTCTTGCCATGCTGAGCTAGCTCATTGGCCTCTCTTTTTGGAACTCTTGATCTCAGCCCCTAACTCTCAAGTGCTATCTTTTTAATTTTTTTTTTAAAATCATTAGCTAGGTTGTGGGCTTCATGTAGTCTTTTAAAGATCTGAATTTGGATGCTTAGAGGGTTTGGTGGGCTCCCCCTCCCCCACTGCTCACATATCATTATCTTTTTTTTTTTTTTTTTTGGTTTTTCGAGACAGGGTTTCTCTGTGGTTTTGGAGCCTGTCCTGGAACCAGCTCTTGTAGAGCAGGCTGGTCTCGAACTCACAGAGATCCTCCTGCCTCTGCCTCCCAAGTGCTGGGATTAAAGGCGTGCGCCACCACCGCCCGGCCACATATCATTATCTTATACCGGGCTGAAGAACTTTTTTCCTGGTCCTTCAGGCTTTTGTGTGGACACTTACAGTTTAGGGATAAGTCATGCACTGACACATACCCAACATGCTTGTTCTCCAGGAATAGCAGTACTTTGGCAGAGGCCCTTTTCCCACCAGCGAGGCAGACCCTGAGTTTTTTGTATGTGTACGTGCATGCTGAATGAAGCCAGAGGACAAAACTGGCTGTCTTCTCTGCTGCGCTCCACCTGAGCTTCTGATTGAGCAAGAGTAGGTAGCCAACAAGGTCCAGAGATCATGCCATCTCTGCCTCCCCAGTGCTGAGACTACAAGCGTGTCCAAAACCACACCCCGCTGGGCTGGAGAGATGGCTCAGTGGTTAAGAGCACTGGCTGCTCTTCCAGAGGTCCTGAGTTCAATTCCCAGCAACCGCATGGTGGCTCACAACCATCTGTAATGAGATCTGGCGAGCGGGCATACATGGAGGCAGGATGTTGTATACATAATAAATAAATCAAAAAAAAAAACAAACAAAACCACACCCCGCTACGTGGGTGCTGGAGATCCAAGCTACATGGACAGTAGCACTTTGCCAACTTAGCCCCCACCCCCAGCTTTCCATTGAGCGTATGTATAGTGTGTGTGAGTGTGTGTGTGTGTGTGTGTGTGTGTGTGTGTGTGTGTGTGTGTAAGGAGAGGGTGGGATGCTGTGGCATGAACGTGCAGGCCAGAGGACAATGTTGTGGAGAGGATTCTCTCCTGCCACCTTAACAGTTTCTGAGGATTAAACTTGAGTGGTTAGACCCTCTACAGCAAGCGATTCACCCACTGAGCCTTCTGGCTGGACCCTGTCCCCAGTTCATACTTCCTTTAAATCAGCACCATAAAGTGCCACCTTCCATATCCCAAGCTGTTGTGTGTGACAATTACTCTCTGAATGACAAGAGCTTTTACTATAATGGGGAAACCTCTCATTTTTACCCAAAGAGGGATGCTGTACTGCAAGACCACAAAAAGGTACTCACATCAAAGCAAATGAAGGCACAACATCTGAAGCTATTTATTTATAGATACAGGTCCCACCTGTAGCTCAGGTGCTGTAGTCTCCTGTGCCTGCTTCCAAGACTGCTGGGTTCATAGGTGTGCTGTACATGTTTGGCTATAACGCAGGGCTTGTGCAAAACGTAGAGGCAGGGAAGACTACACTGTAGGTTTGTAACTTCTGGACCTCATCTACACACGTGTTACAGGCAACATGCTATGCCAGACCTCAGAGATTTGGGGTTCTCAAACGTCACCTCAAATAGTTTTATTTATTGTGGTTCTGGGGATGGAACACAGGGCCTCATAAATGTTAGGCAAGTGTTCTACTACTGTGTCATACCTCAGCTCTACAAGGGACCTTAAAATCAAGTTCAAAATCCATGTCCAACATCTCTACCTCCATCCAACTCGCACTACTCCTAATGCAGATGGGGACGAGACAGTAGCCAACAGTGACTTTCTGGTGTTAAAGACAGATTTCATAGTCAACACCTTTCATAATGGTTGTTTGGCTCCACCAAGAAGCTTACTAAGATGGCCTCAAACTCTGCATTTTCTCCTCTGGTATTAATAGCTACATAAAGCAACTTATACTCACACATTTCTTATAATTTGTAAAATTATTTTTGTATGTGTATGGGTGTTTTGTATAAATGTAAAAAAAAGCAGAAAACAGACACAATGATTCTTTAAAAAACATATCAATATATGGGCATACCCCCACTTCCCCCACAACCCCTTCAGCACAGACAAAATGTTTCTGCCCAGGCACATATACTAAAAGGTGTTGTTAAGTAACTGTTTACTACTTTTTGCACTGAAGAAAATTTTATTGCAGGCAATTTGTTTTCTGTCAAACCATTTTGACCAAATTATCTTCTGCGAGCAGGAAGCCGGGGAAGCAGCAGATCAGGATGCTAAACTGGTGCAGGCTGGTGATAAAAAGTTCAAAATAGCAAGAGCCAAGGAGAAAGAGCTCAGAGAGGGCCTGGGCACCCCTCATCGTTACTGGGTTACCCTTCAAAAATTATAGAGATTCAGACAAAGACTTCAGGATGCAGCAGGACCAGAGCTGACTCACAAGCATCTAGATGAGGATGCTTGGAGCAAGTGCTCTCCACTTTAAAGAAGGTCTTCAGGAATTGCACTTTCGGTGTTTGCTTAGCCAGCCCTTGTTCCATACACGGCTCACTTCTATTAAATTACAGGCTCTGCCCCTTCCCATCTCTCCCTCTTACGTAGTATTACAAAGACAAATAATGTTTATTCACAAGTACTTGTCCACATTTCCAAGATTACCAATCACTTTTATAAATATGGTCCACTGGATTGTTTATTTGGCCTGGTACATGCAAACTTCATTTTCCATATTCCACATTAATTCTATGTGAGGGGTGTGTTCTTGACTAAATAAATTGTGTTTAAAAGAATCCTTTATTAAGCTGGGCTGTGGTGGTGCACGCCTTTAATCCCACCACTCGGGAAGCAGAGGCAGGAGGATCTCTTTGAGTTCGAGGCCAGCCTGGGCTACAAGAGCTAGTTCCAGGACAGTCTCCAAAGCTACAGAGAAACCCTGTCTCAAAAAAAACAAACTAACAAAAGAATCCTTTATTGTATTGTTATTATTATTAAAATGGGGATAATAGGAACTTCCTGTTTTCTATATCAAAAGTGATAGAATTGAGGGAAATAAGTAGTTCCAAATTTCCAGACAAAAATGCTGTGATTTTTTTCCTTCCCAGATAAAGCATATTGTCAGTATTTTTCAATTTTGCACTGTCACTAATATATGAAGTTGTAACTCTTACCTTGAAATGTCATTAGCTTGTTCACTTCGACAAGTTTGCAAACAGCACAAATTCCCTGAGGTAGAATCCAAACACCACTCAGTTTACTAAACTTAAAGTAGATGCAGATTCTGGGAAAGTTGCTATAAAGCTAGGTTATAGAGAACATTACTGGTCCTCTGCCTCACTGTAATGACTTTGTAAGACTCCATGAAAAAATAATCTGCTCGTAAGGAGTGCAATTGATAGAGTAAGAACCTGGACGGTGCTCAGATATTCTGGTTCTTCTGAGCATGCCCTCGGAAAATCTTTTAGCTTCTTTGAACCCATCTTATTTATTTATTTTATTATTATTATTTTGGTTTTTCGAGACAGGGTTTCTCTGTAGTTTTGGGGCCTGTCCTGGAACTAGCTCTTGTAGCCCAGGCTGTCCTTGAACTCAGAGATCAGCCTGCCTCTGCCACCCGAGTGATGGGATTAAAGGCGTGCGCCACCACCGCCCAGCTTATTTTCTTTTTGAGAGAGTGTCTTGCTATATTTGGCAGATCAGTCTGGCAGTATCTAGTCCAGGCCTATCTTGAATTCATGCAATCTTCCTGCCTCAGTTTTCCCAGTGATAGAATCATAGAAGTGAGCCATGACACACAGCCCCTTGATTTCCATCTCTGTTAAATGTCTATGGAGGTATGCTATCATTTTCCTCTTCTCAGCTTGAAGTTTGTTTTCTGAGAAAGGGTTTCTGTGTGTGTGTATATAGCCCTGGCTGACCTGGAACTAGCTCTGTAGACCAGGCTGGCCTTAAACTCACAGAGATCCACCTGCCTCTGTCACCAGAGTGCTGGGATCAAAGGTGTACACCACCACCACCTGGTTCTTTTCTTTTTCTTGAGATTAGGGACTCATTACATAGTACAAACTGGCCTAAGACTCCGAGATCTGTTTTTCTATTTCTCAAGTGTTGGGATTAAAGAGAACTACCATGCCAGGCAACGGTTAAAAAAAAAGTAATACTAAAACAAATAGGTTATTATATTTAACAATCTAATACGTTCACAATTATGATCAATTCCAGTGCAGTTGGGAATTCTGGAATCTCGGTGCTGTAAATGTAGAACTTGTAAGTCAAATACAAGGATACTTTAGATAGCACGTGTTAAGGGATCTCTCTAAAACCGGCCTCTCCCACTCAGCAGGCCTTTACTGGTCCTGACCTAAGAGTATGTTCCCTTTTTCTACAATAGATGAATGACCAATGACCAACAGACAGTAGTAATTTGTCAGACACAATGTCAAGGCCTCCACAACCACCATGGCTTTGTCCTCTCCATCCATCACGTCCTTAGAAAATTCTTTGATCCCACAGGAATGTTAGTTTCCCGGTGAGGTGGAGGCTCAGCCTAGGAGCCACCTGCGTCTGGAGGAAGTGTGTCGCAGTGTTCTTGAGCTTTAAATTTTTGAATCTGCTTCTGAGTTTATTTCCTCAATATGTCAAGGCTTACATTAGAACAAGGACTTTAATTGGTACTATCCCGTTGTTTTCTCCAAATCACCTGCCCTATTGTTTGCTTTGCCTTTTTTTGGGTTGTTGTTTGGAGTGCTGGCTATCACATTAAAGCCCTTGAGCGTGAGGCACAAGTGCCCTACCACAGAGCTACTTGTCCAGCCTCCGGTAGTTCTTTTGATCTTGCCCTCCTATGCATCTCATAAACAGTAATATTAATTCATGGCCCAGAAAGATGGCTCAGTAGATAAAGGGACTTGTTGCTGAGCTTGAAACCCAGTTCAATCCCAGGTCTCATATAGTGAACGGAGAGAATTGATTCCCAAAAGTTGTTCCCTAACCTCCACACACACACACACCAAACATCTTTAGTTAAAAATAAAAATATAATTCACAGGGCCGGGCGGTGGTGGCGCACGCCTTTAATCCCAACACTCAGGAGGCAGAGGCAGGTGGATCTCTGTGAGTTTGAGGCCAGCCTGGTCTACAAGAGCT
>NW_004949158.1:765427-813487 GCF_000317375.1 Microtus ochrogaster
GCTCTGTAGACCAGGCTGGTCTCGAACTCACAGAGATCCGCCTGCCTCTGCCTCCCGAGTGCTGGGATTAAAGGTGTGCGCCACCACCGCCTGGCGGAAAAAAATCTTTTTAGTCTTTTCTTAAGTCGTGTACAATGTACTTTTGACCATATTCCCCTTCTCCAACCTTAGCCCGTCCTGTTGAACCTTTCTTCAGAACAAGACTCTCTCCTACTTTCCTGTCTTTATGTTGTTCTTGCCCCACTGCATTTAATTAGTGTTGCTTCTGGTGAGCATGGATTCTGGGGATTTTATTTGTTTGTTTGTTTGTCTGAGACAGAGTCTCACTGTTTAGCCTTGGCTGACCTGGGCCTGGAACTCACTATATAGATCAGGGAAGCCTAAAACTCAAACAGATCTGTCCGCCTGTCTCCAGAGTGTTGGAGACATCAAAGGTGTTTGCCACCACACCTATTTTTCTTTTTTTCCCTCTTTTTTTAGTGGTGCTAGGGATCCAACTCTGGGCCTCATGTACATTAGACAAGCACCGTTCTCTAAGCTCCATTCATGGCCCTAAAAAAAGAAACCAAAAAACAGATTTTTCATAAGATTATTTTTTTTCAAAAGATTATTATTTTTTTTAATGAAGAAAAGAAGGTTAGAGACATGGCTTAGAGGTAAGAGCACTGGTTGCTCTCACAGAGGTCTGGAGTTCAATTCCCAGCAACCACATGGTGGCTCACAACCATCTGTAATGAGATCTGGTACCCTATTCTGGCATGCAGGCAGAACACTGTATATAGCTAATAAAATGACTAATTAGTTAAAAAGTTTTTTTTTTTTTTTTTAAAAATGAAGAAATGAAATAAGATGGGCTGGAGATGAAACTCAGCAGTGGGGGTGGGGGAGGAGGTCTGTAATATTGTTTCACTGTATTGTCATAGTAACCCTATAAGGTAGATTATGAGGTGGGTACTACCTTTCTGGTACAGCGTGAGTTGTCAGGTATCAAAGGTAGAACTCAGGATGTATTGTGAATTTATCACTGTTTCCCACTACATTCCATAGTGCATACCCTTATAAACTCACAGCTGAAATCGGTGCATACCTGGAACCCCAGTGTGGGGAGGTAGAGAGACTCACAGGTCTAAGAGCATCCTCAGCCACACAGGTAAGGTTTGAGGGCGGCACAGGGTGAATGAGACCCTACCTCAAGAAAAGAAAAATTCCAGATTCTAAACCAGATTTTTCCCATGTCTCTAGCTCACACTTTCTTTTCTTTTTTCATTTTTTTCGAGACAGGGTTTCTCTGTAGCTTTGGAACCTGTCCTGGAACTAGCTCTTGTAGACCAGGCGGCCTCGAACTCAGAGATCCACCTACCTCCACCTCCCAATTACCATCTCCCTGAACACTGTTATCACCACAATGTTCCAAGTACTCACCCACCCCCCTTCTTTCTGTGATGCTGAATATCAAACCCAGGGCCAGATTCCTGAAAACTAAATATTGTAGCACTGAACAACCCAGGCTTACACTAACAATCCTACCCCAATGATCTGAAGAGAGTTTCCCTTCTTTTATAGGATATAAAAGACAAATTATTGCTCATACGCGGTGGACTTCATATTGGATCCTGCTAACATGATGAACTCCTACTGAAAGGAGACAAAGGCTTTCACTTCAATCTCTAGTTCTTCATTCACAGAAGAGAACTATAGGGCCTATTTCAGAGTGTTGGAAAGTTGAGTGTAGCCGAGGAGAGGCTGGAGGGCAGGGTTCTAGTATGCAATAAGAGTCTAGAGGAAGACTGCTGGCCAGCCCTCTTCAGATAATTTCCTTACCGGGTGTGGTGGCACACGCCTTTAAAGGCTGCATTCCCGAGGCAGAAGCAGGAGGCTCTCTCGAGTTTGAAGCCAGCCTGGTCTACAGAGTTCCAGGACAGCCAGGGCTACATAGAGAAACCTTGTCTACAAACTCCCCCTTATCCCCTCAAAAATAGCAATTTATCACTTCAGCAGATTTTGGTATCTGGGGTGAGTCAAGAACCAAAAATGGCTCTTGTGACACATCAGGCTCTTGAGTTTTGATTTTTAAACACTGGTCACTTCCTAGCTTGGTGACGTCTTCATCTCGTGAAGCCCGGGGTTTCTTATTTGCAAAGTCTTCTTATTTAGAACCTAACTCCTAAGGTTGTGCGATCATACAAGTTAGTTCTGGTGCAGTGCTTGGCATGCAACGGTCCCAACTCCACTAGCGATAATTCCATCTCGTCCCCCAAATCCATAGAGACTGTAAAAGTGTGGCCCGAGAGCATGCTCACGTCCGCGTTTTCCGACGTGAGCACCCTCTGCCCCAGGGCCAGGCTCTCGGGACCAACTCGTCCTTAAACTCAGCGTTCATCAAATGCCACAGGTCAGGCTCTGTGACGAGACACTTGGCGTAAAATTGCACATTAAACTTCCTAACGCCTCCACCGCTGCTGACTTAGCGTGCGAGGAAACAGGCCCGGAGCGTTTCAGCAACTTCCCGGGGGCTCCGAGCCCGGGTTCCAGGCCCCCACATAGGAGTCCACCAGCGTCCGAGCAGCACCGCGTCCGTTCAAACGCCGCCCGGTCCCGCGATTCCGCCCGTCCAACATCCTCCGCACCTCAGGGTCGGCCTCAGGGCAGCTTTTCTCTTTTCTCCTGCAGAGCCTGAGGGGTGAGGCCCGCGATGGCGTCCCGGGCACGCGCGAAATGCAGCAACCCTTCCGACCTCTAAAAGAGCGCTCAGGTCGGTCGGTGCGGGGTCTCCCGGCCCCGGCGCTGGGTCACGTGGCGGGGAAGGGGGCGCCGGCGCGCGCGGCCGAGCGGGCGGGCACGCGCAGCCGACGGCGTGTGGAGGCGCGAGATGCAGAGCAGAGAGTATGTATGGCAGGGAGGGGGCGGCGGCCGGGAAGGCTGACTCCACCCCCTGTGCGCATGCTCCGGCCCCCGCGGGTTATAAGGCAGCCGCGCCTGCCCCGCCAGACAAAGTGGCGAGCTGCGACGTGACTGGTCGGTCGTGTGGGTGCTGCAGCCAACGAGCCCGGCGGCAAGGGACGCGAGCGGGACTCCGGGTTCCGAGGAACTGCGGCCCGCGCCGCCGCGTCACGCACACTCCGGGCGCCGTCAGACACACATAACGGTTAGTCCGGGGCTGAGCGGGCAGCGAGCGGCACGGACTCTGCGGTGCCCTTGGTGCCCTGGTGGGGTCGCCCGGTCCGCCGGGCACGCGGAGACTTCCCGTCCGCGGGTCAGGAGGGCGGCCCCGGCAGAGGGCATCCTGGGCGCGCGGGAGCCGCGTGGCCCCGGCACGCGGCGTGGGTGAAGGGGACCTTCAGGCGCTGGGCACAGCAGCGTCTCGCCCGGCCGGACCGCGAGGGCCCCGCGGTCAGGTGTGGCCGCCGGGCTGCGGGAGTCGGGTCACGGTGCCCGGTGACCTTGTGGGAGACGCTTCCAGCCCGGTCTCCAGCGGGCGCCTGGAGAGATGCTTAGCTCGGAAGAGGGACGACCTGAGGCCGGTTCACGTGGTGCACTCCTGCCGCCTTCGGCACGGAGGGAAGGGACTGACTGGGGCGGGAGTTATTTAGGACTCGTGGCATGCCCGCCCAGCCTTCCCCGCCTGCCAATCGGTGTCCCACCTGGTGACTCGCTAGAGTGGTGTGAGGAGCTGCATCGCCGACCTCAGCGACCGGGACTGCGGGCTTCGGGTGAACTTTGAGGAAGGGGCGGGCGGTTGCGATAGGGGCTCTTTGTGGTCCAACCTGTGGCTTCGGTGCGTCTGCCGGCGGGCACGGGGGTCGCGAGGCATCCCTGGAGAGAAGACTGAAATAGCGTTACATTTGGCTAGGTGCATGCCTTCTGTGCCAAGTACATCCTTTTTCCGAGCGCATTTTTAACCTTTCTTTATGGTGGCGTATTTGGTGCAACCAGCAGTTGCGAAAACTAGTTTCTGATCGCTCAACCAGGAAACGCACGTGTTACTACTTCAGTCTATTCCCGTTTTCCAGTGGCTCATTATAAACCCGGCGTCTCCTGCTAGTGGTTACACAGTGACAATCTGCTTTTTTTTCCCCCCTTAATTAACCATAACTGATTTTGAAATCTTCAGGCATGACTTAGGCTGGGGATGGGATGTGTTAGCTCCATGGAAGAGTACCTGCCTGGCCTACCATGCCTGAGGCCCCCAAATTTGATCGCCAGCATTGACCGTAAAAAAACCTTCTGATTTTGTAACAAAATGAGTACATGCTGACGTGTGAGATTAGTAATTGTACGAGAGTTGGAGCAAGGGTGGATAGGAGCTAAGTCAAACAGGGTTCTTTTTTCTTTTTCTTTTTTATCTCAACTGCCAGCTGAATAAGGCAAGAAAGACTGTATCTCGTTTTTGCTTACTTATTTTAGTTAGTTGCTAAATGGTGATTCTTAATCTAAGTCTTTGGCGGTATATGTGTGTGTGTGAGAGAGAGATAGGGTCTCACTTTGTGGCTTTTTAGTCTCTCAGAAGTTAAATCCAAGGTGTGCAGGTAGGAGGTATAGGCTCCACATAGTGAAACCCTTCTCATTTAACGAAGTAAAAATAAACTGTAATTGTGGGGTTTGTTTATTTATTTTGGTGTGTTAGGTGGGGGATCAGAGACAGGGTTTCTCTGTAGTCTCTCTGGCTGTCCTGGAATTGGTTCTCTAGACCAGACTGGCCTCGCAGGCAGAGATTGGTCTGCCTCTGCCTCCCCGTGCTGGGATTGAAGGTGTGCAACGCCACACCCATCCTAGAATTACTTTTTTAAATGAGTGGATTTCAGTAATTTCATTGTAGGTTTAAGTAGGTACTGTTTATCAGATTACAGTGACCTGGTTAACTATGCAAATTCTTAGTTTGAGGAGCATTTTAAGCTTTTTAAAGATTTAGCTGTGGGTTTATATAATAATCCCTAAACAGATTAAGGGCAGGGATGTGGGGGGTGTGATTATGAACACCTCAACTCGAGCAAAAAATAGTGTTAGATTATTATTTTCCAACTTGTTATACCCGTCGTCCCCACTACGCTCTGGTTCATTTCCTAGCATGCCTTCCATCTAAGGTCCTGATCCTTGTATATTGCCCACTTGGCTGGTTTTGTTGCCGGTGAGGACTTGATCACAAGGAAAATGGAAAGTTGTGAATTGAGAAATTTAGGATTCAGCAGTGAATGGACTCTAGCACTTACCCTTAGGGTTTGTAGTCTAGCTGTAAAGCAGACTCTTAGCAAACAGTTACTGAGTTTTAGGGGGACAAATACTGTATTGTGTAAGTGAGAAAAGATGCTCAGTGTGAGGAAACGCTGGCAGTGTCTTTCTGAGGAAATACTATTTATCTGAGGCTTGGCAAGGGAGGAGTGAGGCAGGCACAGGTGGTGATGGGTTGAAAGGGCATTGCAGAGTACTGAAGACAGTGCCAGGCTGCAGAAGCTGAAAGAACTTCACCAGAGCCTAAAGCATAGAGAGGTCAGAAAGGAGGGAGGGGGCAGACGGCCGGCTAATGGAGGGCCCTAAGTCGTTTTAAGGACTCAGGAAGAGACTGAACAGTTTGGAATCATACTTTTGAAGTTGTTTGAAAGCTGTTTAAGGATGTGGCTGAGCAGATTTGCATTTTAGGAGTATCATTCTGGATACTGTGGAAAAAGGGTTAAAAGGGCTTCAGAGTGGCCATATGAAAATACCTGGTGGGAAGCCTCAAAACACAGGTTTTGAGTTAAGGTTAAAGCACAGGTTGCTAGCTGGAGCAAATACAAGCTTTATTTTTATTTTAACCAGTGGGAGTTCTGAGGTAGTGTGGCTCCACAAGAACTGTCCAACTTATAAAACTTGGAGATAAAATTCAAAGCTATTTCTGCTCTTGTCTTTTTATTGGTAAAGTTGAAATTTTTTGTTTCCTCCTTACCTTTCTCCACAGTTTAGTGTGAAAACTTTAATCACTAGAAGTTGATCATTGCTATCCCTGTCCAACTTTCCCCAGTTTCTGCTTGGTTGTTGTGAATTAAGCAAATCCTAGATTAAATTATTTCATTTCTAAATATATTGGTACATAGTTCTAAAAGAGAAATTTATTTATTCACTCATTTATTATTACTGGTTTTTCAGGACAGACTTTTCACTCTGCAGCCTTAGAACTGTGTAGTCTTAGAACTTGCTCTGTAGAACAGGCTGGCCTCAAACTCAGATCGGCCTGCTTCTGCCTTCAGAGTGCTGTGACTAAAAGGCATGTGCCACCACTTGCCTGGCGTAAAAGATTTTTTTTTTTAATTTACTAAATTATTTTTAGATCTAGGGACTCCTGTATCCCAGGCTGGCCTGGAACTCGCTGTACCAAAGGGTGACCTTGAACTCCTGACCTCCTGCCTCTCTGGGACGGGACACAGGTGTGTACCACCACACCCAGTTTATGCACTGCTTTGGGTCAAACCCAACTTTAAGCCAGGCAGTGGTGTGCCGCCTTTAGCCTTTAATCCCAGCACTCGGTGGGGGAGAGGAGGCAGAGGCAGGAGGATCTCTGAGTTTGAGGCCAGCATGATCTCCAAGAGCTAGTTTCTGGACAGCTAGGACTGTTACACAGAGAAACCCTGTTCCCCAAAAAACAGCCAACCCCCCCCCCAAAAAACCCAACTTTATATCCATAGTTATCTATCTGAAAGATAGTCTTCAGAAATCCACAGTCACATTATCCCATTATCCTACCTTTAAAAATTAACATCATTAAATACCCATCAATGTTCAGATTTTCCCAAATTGTATTTATATTTATTCATTGATCTTGTTTTTTAGTAATCAGTTCCTTTGATCAAGGATACAAAGAAGGTCATGTGTTCTATTTAGTTGATATCTGTGAAATCTATAGGTTCCTCATCTACGTAATTGATTTGAAGGAAACAGGCCTCCTTTACTTGTTTTCCCCGTTTGGGATTTTGATGAATTTGTCCTCGTGGCATAGATTTAATATGTCCTAGTTTTGCACATCCTGCTGTCTTTTGTATTTCCTCTAGTTGGGAACCCATTTGAAGACTTGACGAGCAGTCGGGATTTTTACTTCTGAGTAAAGCTTTAGGAGAGAGAGAAGTATATTTCATGTTTGCCACTTCTACTTGGAGAGTGGTGAGGTTTTCCTCTTCCTGCTGTGTTCACAACCTATTCTATCATCTCACTCTGGTTTTAAGAGACAGTAAGTTAACTGCACTTTAATTTTTACCATTCGTCCTTAATTTACTAGCCAGAACACCTTTACTAAAAAGGTGTAGTTTGAAGAAAGGGACATTAAAGCATAGTGAGGTGGGGCCACCAGTGTGTAGCTTGTGTGTGTTTGAAACCTTCCCTCCCTTAGAGCCTTTAATTCCAGCACTCAGAAGGTAGAGGCAGGCAGGTCTGTGAGTTTGAGGCCAGCATGGTAAGTTTCAGGACAGCCAGGGTTACATACAGAGACCCTGTCTCAAAAACAAACCAAAAAATTGAGAACAAACTGGGGTGGTGCGCACTTCAGTCCCATTCTGGAGAGGGGGGAGTTTGAGACCCTTGAGGCTTTCTCTTCAGGCTGCCCAACCTGAGCAAGCTCCCGGCAAAAAGAGAGAGACCTTGTCTCAGCAGAAACCATGCAGACCTGGCTTCTACAGCAACGTGCACCTGCTTGCATGTGTAAACACATATTTTCATGGTTTCCCACTTTCTATCATCTTAATTTGTCTGAGCAGAACGAAGTCTTTTTGAGTCAAGGTCTCACGGTGCAGCACAGTCTAGTGCCTGGAGATCCGCATCCTGAGGGCTGGGATCAAAGGTGTGCACCACCATGCTTGGCAAATCGAATCACCTTAAGCATATTGCTCTCACTAATCTTTTAGAATTCTGCATGCTCTTCAACTTACCTAATAAAGTGGCATTTTCCTCCCTGTAATTTTTTTTCTTTTAGGGGGATAGTGGAAGGTCAGATCTTACAGTCAATCTGTATTGTAGAGAGTGAGCCATAGTATCATGCAAAGAAGGGTTTCAAAGGTCAGCGTTCACATGGTCACAGAATGAGCTTACCTTGACCATAGTATCAAGAAGGGCTTCAAAGGCTGAGCCTTTAGTGGGTATCACTGACCCACTAAATACATAAGCAGGAAATAGTTCTCTTTATTTTCACACTACCCTGTTGCTGATTGCAACCTGTAATATTCAATTTGATTTGACAGATTTAGCCTTTGAAGAGAAAAGAACTTAAAAATGTTCCGATATTCTAAGTTGCATAACTGGTGGTTGAAACTGTGTCCCCGATTCTGTTTTACCTGCAGTAATCCTCTGGGCATGTGGGGAGGTTGGATGCTGGGGGTATGTATTGATTGCTTTGCTCACAGTTGTGACCAGGTGTCTGACAGGAAGCAACTTAAGGGAGGAAGGTTTTATTTAAGCTCAGGTTTTGAGTATTACATCATGGTGGGGAAGGCAGGAAACTGGTGGCAGAAACATAGGCTGCATGCTCGCATCTGGGCCAGTCAGGAAGCAGAGTTGGTTTACAGACCTCCAGGCCTGAAACCCTGCCCCTAAGGACTCACCTTCCTCCAGCTAGGCCTCGCCTCCTAAGGATTCCTCAACCCCCCAGAACAGTGCCACCAGCTTGGGATTAAGTGTTCAGATACATCAATCTGTGGGAAACCGTTTGCTTCCAAACCATAACAGGATAGAGCCCAGTACATAACTGAACGAATGGACTCTTGGGTCTTCTGGTAGAGGCGGTTCTTTGCAGGCCTGATTCCTGGGTCCACAAGGTGGCAGGAGAGAACCCAGCTCTGGACAGTTCCTCTGACCTCCATGGAGTGTGTCCACACACCTTCATACATGTCCATTCTTTGTCTTTAAGTAAATTAAAAAAAAAAAACTAAGAGAAAACATGATACTGTTGTGTTGTTTGCAAACTTTCTGGAGAGTGAAGGTCTTTTAGTGAAATGGAGTGGGCTTTTCTTTCCTTTTGTTTTATGTTTCTCTTTGTATCCCTAGCTGTCCTGGAACTCCTTGTGTAGACCAGGCTAGCCCTGAACTCAGAAGTCCCCCCCTGCCTCTGCCTCCCCAGTGCTGGGATTAAAGGTGCATGTCACTACCTCCCTGCTAAGGTTTTCTTTTTTTTTTTATTTTTTTAAAGATTTATTTATTTATTATGTATACAACATTCTGCCTCCATGTATGCCCACACACCAGAAGAGGGCACCAGATCTCATTACAGATGGTTGTGAGCCACCATGTAGTTGCTGGGAATTGAACTCAGAACCTCTGGAAGAGCAGCCAGTGCTCTTAACCACTGAGCCATCTCTCCAGCCCCTTTTTTTTTTTTATGTCTAAAATTATTTTAAACTTATTTCAAGAGAGAAAGAAGTGTGTGTGTGTGTGTGTGTGTGTGTGTGTGTGTGTTTGTGTTGGAGGTTCCTATGGAGGACAGAACAGCTTGGAAGAGTTGATCTCAGTATTAAACTCGGGTTGTCAGGCTTAGTGGCAAGTGCCTTTACCTGCTGAGTCATCTTGTCAGCCCAGTTTCTTAGTTTTAAGAACTAAAGCAATGCTTTTTACCTCATTTTTCTCTTCTGTTTTCCTATGGGAAGATTTTCCTCTCTGTCATATCACGTTTTAAATTTATAGTCTGGAGGATTAATCTCCAAGGTGTGTGGGATTCAGAAGGGTTTGTTAATTTGCTGGAATTTCAGCTGTAGGCAGTACCTGTGACTTAGAAATACTAGCAAGCGTCCTACTTTGTCAGTTGTTAGACACAGACTGAAAGTTGTCACCATTTCAAAATTACTGTGGTTAGTGCACCAATACCTCACAGGGTCCAATTAAAGTATTTTGGCAGGTCTACTTTTGAATTTCATTTTGTGCACTTACTCTTTTGTTTTGCATTTACTCTTTTGTTTTGTCTTGTTTTATTAAGGAAGGGGTCACTTTGTGACACACTATGCAGATTACCTCAGCCTCCTAAGATTGGAATTACAGGTGTGCCATGCCATACCCTGTAGGAAGAAGGGCCACTTGTTCTTCCTGGCTGCCCAGCTAGCTTAGACCCAAAATAATCCACAGAAACTATTACTTAAATCAGTGCTTTGCCTCTTAGCTCTAACTTCTTATCGGCTAGCTCTTACATTTTATTTAACCCATCTCTATTAATCTGTGTATCGCCACGTGGTAGTGGTTTACCAGCTCAAGTTCCCAGTGTCTGTCTCAGGTGGCAGATCCATGGCTTCTCTCCGACTCCACCTTCTTCCTCCCAGCATTCAGCTTAGTTTTTCCCACTTAGCTAAATTCTGCCCTGCTATACGTCCAAAGCAGTTTCTTTATTCACTAATGGTAATCACGGCATACAGAGGGAAATCCCACATCAATACTCAGTTTAAAAAATGTATTCGGATGAGTCCCACAGGTATTACCAAACTGCCAGAGGAATCTGACATTCCTGAGGGAAAGGATTCCTCCTGGTTCCATTACTCCCGTATGAGATTGAGCTAGCTGGAGACCATAATCCTACACAGCAGATAGATCTTGTTGTCATTGGATTATGTAATGGTGATACCACAGGTTAAGTGACTCTTTGGCCATTTAGAGTGGTTTCCACAAATTCAGGCAGAATACTTTTTAGAAAGTGTATGTGCCACCAGTTAAATGGGTATCTTAATTTGATTTGGGTTTTCTGGCCCTGTTTCCTAGTAGGTTCACATCAGTAAATATACTTCAAATTCATTCAAAGCTTGTCTTCAGCAGCTCAGTTAAAAGAACCTCTAAAGAGGTCATTGAACCTCAGGTCTGAAATTCTTGCAGATTATTACTTCAGCCTCTTGTGATTATAACATTAGTACTTACTCTATTAGCACTGTCACCTAGACATCTCAGTCAAGCAGAAGAGAGGCGAGTGGTTTAATAATTACTCTAATTTGAGGAAAATCAAGTACTCATTTGGAGATTGTATATTCCTAATAAAAGATCCAGTAATTATTTTAATGGCAACATAGTGTAAGGTTTGTATCATCAGCAATTAGGAAAGCTATTTAAAGCTGGGCATGTGGTTCAGTGGTTGAGTGCTTGCCTAGGGTTCAGTGTGTTTAGCAATAAGTGCTCTGCAGAAAGCTGCTCACGAGATAGGACAGTATCACTGCAGTAGCTACCTTTCTGGATCTGGAGTTTAGTAACTACATGTAGTGTGCCATTGGACGTTTAGATTGCTTTTATGTCTGCCTGTTTTAATTTTTAGGTTATTTGTATAGATGTGTTTTGCAGGCCTCTGTGCCACAGCATTCATGTGGAAGGAAGGCAGAGGACAGTTTGCGAGTCATCTCTCTTACCTTTTCGTTGAAGATTCCAGGGATCAACTGGGGTGGGCAGACTTGCTAGAAAGTATCTTCACCCACCGAGCCACTCACCAGCCCAAGTCTTGCCTCTTTTTGACTAACACTGCAAAGCACAGGGAAGTACAGATGTGTCCTTGACCCCAGATTCCCGATCTTAGAAGTGTGCTCCCAGAAGAATGATGGTTGGATCAAATGGCAATTTTTTTTTTTTCGAGACAGGGTTTCTCCGTAGCTTTTTTGGTTCCTGTCCCGGAACTAGCTCTTGTAGACCAGGCTGGCCTCGAACTCCCAGAGATCCGCCTGCCTCTGTCTCCGGAGTGCTGGGATTAAAGGCGTGCGCCACCATCAAATGGCAGTTGTAGTCTGAATTTGTCCTATCAACAATATCAGCTGGGCGAAGTGGCCTATGCTTTTAATCCCTGTATTCAGAAGTTTGTAAAGACCAGTTTATACTTTTTGTGGTGTTTCTTTATGTAGTATGAAAATTATACATTTATAATTGCTGAGTGTTGTCTTAGTCGGGTTCAGCAGTCAGAATTTTACTTTTCATAGATGCTTACCCCCGCTTTCTTGGGGAAGTGGGGGTGGGGTGGTAACTGCAGGAGACTAAAACCAGGGCTGGGCCCTGTGTATGTTAAGTTAAACATTCTGCTACTGAGATTCACTTCCATTCTCATATTCTCTCTCTCTCTCTCTCTCTCTCTCTCTCTCTCGTGTGTGTCTGTCTGTCTGTCTGTCTGTCTGTCACCTGCTTTCCCTTCTCCCTTTTGGTGTTGGTCATGTATCCGGTGCTGGTGTTTCTGCCATGCCCCACTGTGCTTGGCTTCTGTGTCCTTAGAAGACACATTTTCTCATCACTCCTTCATGTGTTTTTCAATCCCCTGTTACTTTTTAAGGCTATAACATTTAAGCTGATGAGGCTATTTGTTCTGTCATTTAACTTGGATTTTTACATGTGAGTGTGTATGTGTTCCCTTTTCCTGAACTACAGGCAAAGGGTCTAGTTCTGGCATTTCCTTTGGGGTGAGGATTTCTGTGTATGGAAGAGAACTGCTGGTGTAAAACAGAGGGTTGGGTTTTGTTGTTTTTTTTTTATCAGAATTTTTATGTTAGTTATAGCAGTGGTTGTGATAAAATTGTATTGAATCTGTTTCTGGGGTTTTTGATGCTTTTTTTTCCCCCCATTGCTATTTTGGACACTCATTTACTTGTGAATCTTTAAAGTTACTTAAGTTAAATCTAGATTCTGTAGAAAAGGTATTATTAACTTGATGAGGCAAGTCTTTGTGACTAAAAATTAGAACTGCCTTTTAATTGACAAATCCTAGCTGGCAGCTAAGCACAAAGTTCAATCACGTCCAACACGTATTGCTGTTCTAGTCAGGGCTTGATGTGTTATGTGTGTAGGTGTTATTCTGTATATGTAAATACTCTTCTTGAATTCATCTTTTTAGTAGTTCTTTGAAAATTTTTATGCTTAGATGAAGGAAAAAGAATTAATGCTTGGAGCACCCATACTTGGCAGATTTAAATCCACGAGCATGTTAAGCAGCTTTTTATTATTCAGTCAGGTACAATTTTCTTTTTGTTTTTCAAGACAAGGTTTCTCTGTGTAACCCTGGCTGTCCTGGAACTTGCTCTGTAGATCAGGCTGGCTTCGAACTCAGATCTACCTGCCTCAATTTTTAAGAAACCTTAGCTTGTAAAAATGTTTTTAGCTGGTATGAGTGAAATGCCCTACAACAAAAATTTTTCCTCTAGACTGTTTTTTAAAAGAATAATCTAGAAGCTTGCATTCAGGTAGGACTTTTAAATGATTTTCTCAGGGCGGCTCCCTGAGTTCTTTCTTGACCCACCCTGTTAGAGAAGAAATGTGCTGCTCACTCGTCACAAGTCTCACTGGAGTAAAGACCTGGGGTCCTAAAGGAAGGGAAAACTTGTCAATACATAGATCTAGGCCAGGACTCTGGAGGGAGAAAGGGGAGGAAAGCAGATCTCATGTTTTCTCTTAGCTGGATTCTACAGACACGTACGTGTGTGTGAGGCTTGGGGCAGAGTGGAGATGAATTCGTTGTTGTAGTCGTTATGCTTGGGAAGAAGGGGCTGGCTGACAAGGGAGTGGGGTACAGTAAGCAGTCGTTTGAATGTCAGTGAAACTTTGTACACTGATAACAAAATGGACATGTAGGGGAACAAAACCTATAATTCCAGCACTTATAAGGTAGATGCAGAATCAGGATATTGAAGCCAGTTTCAACCACATAAGAATTTGAAGTCAGCCTGAGCTGAATCCTTTCAAGGAAACCAATTTTTAAAAAAACTGGAAGCCGGCCAGGCGGTGGTGGCACACACCTTTAATCCCAGCACTTGGGAGGCAGAGGCAGGCGGATCTCTGTGATTTCGAGACCAACCTGGTCTACAAGAGCTGGTTCCAGGACAGGCTCCAAAACCACAGAGAAACCCTGTCTTGAAAAAACAAAAAAAAAAAAACAAAAAAACAAAAAAAAAAAACCTGGAAGCCGGCCGGGCGGTGGTGGCGCACGCCTTTAATCCCAGCACTCGGGAGGCAGAGGCAGGCGGATCTCTGTGAGTTTGAGACCAACCTGGTCTACAAGAGCTAGTTCCAGGACAGGCTCCAAAGCCACAGAGAAACCCTGTCTCGAAAAACCAGAAAAAAAAAAAAAAAAAAAAAACTAAACTGGAAGTGCCACTAACCTTATTCTATTTCCCTAGTTAGAATCAGTATTGTCACACCGATGGTATCTGCACATTTACTTCAGTTGAAATCTGTTTTACTTGCTTCGTTATAGGAACTGGCAATTTTAGAGTATGTGGTGTTTATTTTCCATAGAGTGAATTGGTTGAATGTTCACTGCCCAATGCTGCCAAAGAGCCATTAAAAAGAAAGTCGTGTAGAATAAAGTACAAAGACACAAAAGGTTGGAAACCAAACAGAAGAGTAAGAGAGTAGGTCCATTGGATTATGGGGTGACAGACAGGGTTTCACTGTGTACCCTTCCTTCCCTGACCCGAAACAACAAAACCCAGCTGATTAAAGTTGTAATTCAGTGTGGCTCTTGTTAAGAGCCAAGCAAATATGTCTATTACTGCAGAAGAAGGATTTGTGGACGCTGTTTTGTTGTTGACATTTTCCTCCCATTTCATATCTTTCAGATACTAGATTTGCACTGCATTTTGGGATTCATCTTCACTTAAAATGCCACCTGCAATTGGAGGACCAGTTGGATATACCCCCCCAGATGGAGGCTGGGGGTGGGCAGTGGTAGTTGGAGCTTTCATCTCTATAGGCTTCTCTTATGCGTTTCCCAAATCCATCACTGTCTTCTTTAAAGAAATTGAAGGTATATTCAACGCTACTACCAGTGAAGTGTCATGGATATCATCCATCATGCTGGCTGTCATGTATGCTGGAGGTGAGTACCCACTATGGCCTGCTTTTTTAACTTATATTAGGCAGCCAAAGTTTGTACTTTTTGGTTGTTTTTGTTTTGTTTTTCAAGACAGGGTTTCTCTGTGTAGCCCTGGCTATCCTGGGACACCTGTAGACAGGGCTGGCCTTGAACTCATAGGGATCCACCTGCCTCTGCCTCCTGGAGTGCTAGGGTTAAAGCTACCACCGCCTGCCGAGTCTGTACATTGTAACATCTTACTCATTGAAGTTCTTTGAGGTTGCGCTTGCTGAAGTTTTTGTACTGAGGAGCATGCTTTCCATCCCTGGTAACTCTGGCATCTCTTACTCCCTTCATTCCATTATGGCTTTTTGGAACAAAATTGAAAGCGTGAGGAGCTCAAATATTAGCTGTGCTTTGAAAGCTCTCTTAAAATGACGTGTATAAACCTTGTTTCTCTTGCTCTATGCCAGACACTTGGAAAGTAAACATCTTTTAAGTAATGAGTTACAAGATATTAAAAAGTTACTCAAATGTCCAGAATAATAGTTAGTTCAAAGCCTCAGGTAAACTCTATAATTTAGGGTGGGGCCTGTCCCATAGGCACAAAGAGGTGAAGACAACTGACACCCCTCATGGCTGGCATGCACACATGTACACGCGCACACATACCAAAAAACAAAGACTAAATAAAATTCCCCCTTGTTTCTATGTTATTATGAGTTATAAAAGCATTTTGGTTGAACTTAAACTTGAATTTTATCATTTTTCCCCCTTTTGTTTGCTTTGACATGGTGTGGAGGCTATGTAGAAAGTAAATTGAGGGCCGGGCAGTGATGGTGCACACCTTTAATCCCAGCACTCAGGAGACAGAGGCAGGCTGATTCCTGTGAGTTCAAAGCCAGCCTGGTTTATAAGAGCTAGTTCAGGACAGCTAGTACTGTTACACTGGGAAACCCTGTCTGAACACCCCCACACACACAAAAAGTAAATTGCTTATTTAAAGCACTATATTTTACCTGGAGACATCAAACTACATTAAACATAAAAACTTGAGGAATTCTGGAGCAAATTTATTTAACCTGGTGGACAGTGTTCCGTGTTGTCTTGTTAGCGATCTAATAAGATGTTTATAAGGATTCTGTTCTGCATTTCAGTGGTGAATACCTTAGTTGGTAGTAGATTCAGCAGTCTTTCCTAAGCTCCTTGAGTACATTCAGCTCTGGCTGCATGTTGTGAGTGTTAGAGAACTCTGCATCTGGGATTCTTTTTGATGTTATTAATAAGCGCACAAAAACAGCACTGTGTAGTTAGTTGAGGTCATAACTTAATTAAACATTATTAAATTGGTTGATTTGAAGAGGGATAAATGGACAGAAGTAGCAGTTTGAAGACCTTTTTTCTCCTGTATATTTTTGTCTTTAACTTTAAAAAATTATTTTCTGTGTGTGGGTGTTTTGCCTGTATGTGTGCCTGTGTATCATGTGGCTGCCTGGTGACCCTGCAGGCCAGAAGAGGGCTTCAGATCCTTTGGCTCTGGCTGCCATTGGTGCTGGGAACCAAACCCAGATTCTCAAAAAGAAGCCAGAGCTCGCTCTCACACAGCTGTGCCATCTCTCGCAGTCCTCCCCCTTTCTTTTGGTTGGTTTTTTGACAAGAGTCTCTCTACATAGAGCCTTCAGGATAACCTGACCGGCCTCACAGATCTTCCTACCTGTCTCCTGGATGCTGGAATTAAAAACCTATTTGTTTCACTCTTATCTTTATCATTGTTAACACTGTTCTGTTTGAGCTATTTAAATATGTTTCAAAATAAATTTTCAGGGCTAAATTATGTCACCTTAAGATTTTTATTTATGTGTATCTGTGTTTTTTGTGCATGTGAATGTAGTGGCCAGAGGCCAGAAGATATCATTGGATCCCTTGACATTGGAGATGTAGACGGTTGTAAGCTGCCTAATGTAGGTGCTGGAAACTGAACTCAGCTCTTCTGAAAGAGCAAGTGCTCCTAGTTACTTAGCCATCTCTCTGTTCCCAGACATGTTTTAAGCGACAGTAGTCTTTAGGACTTGGACTTTAATCTTCCATGATCTCTAAAAACAGATTTTGATTAAACATCCAGAAGTACTCCAGTCAATGCTTTGCATGTTTAAGCAGACTGCAAACCAGAACGTCATTCATATGTTAGCTGCCAGATTTTCTCAAAAGTCAGTGATGTCAGTTGCACTAATTGCACATGATACCTTCCTTTGGGGAAGATTCCTTTGTCCTCACCCAGTTAGTGAGTTAACTAGCATGTTTCTCTAATTCATGTGACAGTGGGTCTATTAGCTCTCTTTCTGTTTTTGAAGATAGCTAATTAGGACCATTTTTTTCTAAAGTAACTGAAAGATTATATCTCGTGAACTTTGGCAGGATTCTTATGGTTATTCTGTTTGGTTGTTTTCTAAATAACGCCCCTAAGAACTTTTATCATCACTACAACTGTCAGTCCTTTAACCTGTGCACTTGGGTTTTTTGTTTATTTGTTGAAGCAGAATCAATATGGAGCCCTGGCTGTGTGGACCAGGATGATCTTAAGTCACAGACATCCTTCCTCCTCCCTCCTCTGCCCCCCAAAGATTAGGATTAAAGATGTGAGCCACCACACCTGGCTAAGGAGAAAAGATCTTAGTGCTTTTGTCATTTTTCCATTTTTTGGTATTTCAAATATTATATAATTGATAACACTAACTTAAACTTCATGGAACAACAGTATGGCAATATTTATTTTAGAGTTATAAAAACATATAGATTTCTGAGACTCTGACCTAATTTTTTTCCTGAAGTTCCTGGCTGTCAATACCCTTGCTTTTGGGCTAAGTTAACATGAATGTTTTCCCTCCATGTGAAGATGGAGCCTAGAGCCTTGCTTATTTGTGGTCATCTCCTGTAACCAGGGAGGCTACAAGTCCTGCAGTCATTCTTTCCACAAGTCCTTTGCTATGAAGTGTGGAACTCAAATGTTTTTATAATTATAAAAAAAGTTGAATACCACTCATTTTATAGTCAGCAAAATTACTAGCTTTTCTTCTTTTTGTTGTTTATATAAGATAAGCAAAGCACCAACACCATGGCAAAGTTTTCACACACCAGCATAGAATGCAGTTATTAGGCTCATGAACTCTGGGAAGATGAACATCATTAGTTTTATTAAGAACTGTGTCATAGGAATGGGGATGTGACTTAATGGTAAGAGTCCTTGCCCAGCGTATGTGATAGCTTAGAATTCTCCAACACTTAAAAAAATGACAGCTTTAAAATCCCATTTAATCTGTTCACCTAGTCTATCATTTCATTTCATTCCTATCCCCTTGAGTGATTAAATCAAGCTCGAATTGACTGTTGTCTGACTTGACTTGCTGTAAGTTCCTGGTTTTTGAGGCAGGGACTCATAGCCTAGTTTGACCTTGAACTTGCTGCATAGGTAAGGGTGACTGGTTTTGTCTGCCTTCGTACTGCTATGATCATAGGAGTATTGCTTGCCATTGCACTGGCAGCCTTGTGCCACAATAGCCATCCTCCATCAAGCATTTCTTCACATTGGGACCATGCAGGATTAGGACCAAGTCATTTTACTATATTCAGCTCAGTACCTCAGACAGCTAGATATATAAGGAAAAGAAATTTTTTTTCTGGTTTGTCTTTTCTTGAATATGAGAGTTTATATTACTACTTTTTTTATTCTCTCCTAGGTCCTATCAGCAGTATCCTGGTGAATAAATATGGCAGCCGTCCAGTAATGATCGCTGGTGGCTGCTTGTCTGGTTGTGGCTTGATTGCAGCTTCTTTCTGTAACACAGTGCAGGAACTTTACCTGTGTATTGGTGTCATTGGAGGTGAGTAGCTACTGATTAGTTTCATATTTATTTATTGTCACTATTTGATAATGCGCTTGATAAATGTTATTTTAGAGAGCTGCTGATTGACTCCGCACTAGTGAGATGGCCCAGTGGGTCAAGGAAGAACCTGTCTTCCCCTGGATCCACATGGTGTCAGGAATGCTCCGCTGGGGCGGGGGCGGCCTGCACTCTCGCCATGGCACAGACATGCACATGCATCTTGTTGTTCGTCCCTTTTTCCTTCCTTCCTTCCTTCCTTCCTTCCTTCCTTCCTTCCTTCCTTCCTTCCTTCCTTCCTTCCTTTCTTTTGGTTTTTCGAGACAGAGTTTCTCTTAACTGTCTTAGAACTCGCTTTGTAGACCAGAATGACTTTATAAAGTTAAACTCTTGCCATACAATATGTAGTTATTGTTAATTTAATTGCGAGACAATTGCATTCTTAGAAATAGACAATGGTAGCAGTGCAAGGTGGTGCACACCTTTAATCTCACTACAAGAGACAAGCAGGTTTCAGTGAGTTTGTGAAGAGCCAAACTCAAAACCAGAAAAAAGAATAGACAGGGAAAGAAATTTATGCAGGGATTCACGGAAGGGTATTCATTGGTTGTTCTTTTTCCCAAGAGTAGTTTTGTTTGGTTTGGTTGTGGTTTTTGGTTTTTTTCAAGGCTGGATTTCTTCTTGTAGCCCTGGCTGTCCTGGAACTCAGAGATATCCACCTGCCTCTGTCTCCTGAGTGCTGGATTAGAGGTGTGCACCACCACCTCTAGGCTCATTTCAGAAGTATTCCTTGGATAGCACAGACCAAAAGAAAAAATGAGCTGTTGAATATTATGACATTCAAATGTATGGCCTGCCATACTGTTTCTTCAGTGTGCAAACCTTTTTTTGTTTTGTTTACACCAAAAAGGATGAAATTTTGTTTATTTTTGTCATTTTCCTTCTGCTGTGTATTATGATCAGCTCCTCATGTCGTTCATTATATGAGACAACATGCATCAGATTCCCTGGAGCTGGAGTTACAAGGTGATTGTGAGCTTCCCTATGGATGCTGGGAATCCAACACAAGTCCTCTCCAAGAGCAGTACATGCTCTTAGCCACTGAGCCATCTTTTCAGCCTCATTTATTCTTATGTCTTTGCTTGGTAATTTGAAAAGTGACTTCTATTTATGACAGTGTTGTCTTTGTTCCTTTCCTAGGTCTTGGGCTTGCTTTCAACTTGAACCCAGCTCTGACCATGATTGGCAAGTATTTCTACAAGAAGCGACCACTGGCCAATGGGCTGGCCATGGCAGGCAGTCCTGTGTTCCTCTCTACCCTGGCTCCACTTAATCAGGCTTTCTTTGGTATTTTTGGCTGGAGAGGAAGCTTCCTAATCCTTGGGGGCCTCCTGCTAAACTGTTGTGTAGCTGGTTCCCTGATGAGACCAATAGGGCCTAAGCCAGGCAAGGTAGAAAAACTAAAGTCCAAAGAATCTCTTCAGGAAGCTGGAAAATCCGATGCAAATACAGATCTCATTGGAGGAAGCCCCAAAGGGGAAAAGCCATCATTCTTGCAAACAGTTAATAAGTTCCTGGATCTCTCCCTGTTTGCCCACAGAGGCTTTTTGCTGTACCTGTCTGGAAATGTGGTCATGTTTTTTGGACTCTTTACTCCGTTGGTCTTTCTTAGTAATTACGGTAAGAGTAAGCATTTCTCCAGTGAGAAGTCAGCCTTCCTCCTTTCCATTCTGGCTTTTGTTGATATGGTAGCCAGACCTTCCATGGGACTTGCCGCCAACACCAAGTGGATCAGACCTCGGATCCAGTACTTCTTTGCTGCTTCTGTTGTTGCAAATGGAATCTGCCATTTGCTAGCCCCCTTGTCTACAAGCTACGTCGGCTTCTGTATCTACGCGGGAGTCTTTGGATTTGCCTTTGGTTGGCTCAGCTCTGTATTATTTGAAACATTGATGGACCTCGTTGGACCCCAGAGGTTCTCCAGTGCTGTGGGCTTGGTGACCATTGTGGAGTGCTGTCCTGTCCTCCTAGGGCCACCACTTTTAGGTATAGTATATCCCTACATTTTTTATTCTGTCCTGGTTATAAAAGTAACATGTAGAAAGGAGCTCTACCTTTAAAGCACAAGTGTACAATACAATGCATTTTAGTAATAAGAAGCATTTTGGTAATAGGCAGAAGAGTAGATCTTTCTTAAGGTCAGAGTACATGGGCAACTATCCTAACCACTGTGCGTATCTTGGATCTAAGATTATTTTAGTAGCATTTTCATAAGGGTTGTCAAAAGCTTTAGGAGGTGGGATAATTGGACTCAGCTACATTAGTTAATAATCATTATATAATTTGAGAACTCAGGTTACTGAACTCCTGTGTTTTGTTTTTGTTTTCTTTTTTTTTTTCAAAGCAAGGTCTCTCTGTAGCCGTGACTGTTCTGGAACTCGCTCTGTAGATCAGGCTGGCCTCAAACTCAGATCTGCCTGCCTCTGCTTCCCAAGTGCTGAGATTAAAGGCTTAAGCCTTTATCTTTTAGATCCCATGTTGGGCTGGTGGTACACAACTGGTTATTTCATACTTGGAGGCTGAGGCAGGTTGATTGTGACTTCAAGATCAGCATTTGCCGTACAACCAGATCTTCAAATAACTGTCTCCACAATGTTCCAACTCCTTTTGGGTGTTCATGGTGATTTATTTTGGAGATGGGATCTTACTCAACCCGTTGACTTTAAACTTGTATAGCCAAAGATGGCCTGGTTCTCCTGACCCGACTGTTCTTTCCTCAAGTGCTGGAATTATAGGCAGGTGCCACCAAACTTATAAATGGATTTGGAGGGTGCTCCTTTCCAGCTCCTCCCCACTGAGTTGCTTAATCACGTAATCATGTCAGTTGTCATCCCCCACTCGATCATGACCGACACCGCATTACACACTCCTGTGTCTTGCTTCAGTATCCCATTCCCTAATTGATTTCCAAGTCTGCAGAGCTCAGCCCTGTCTCTCCAACTTTGTCTCCCACCCTTGGCCCTTGCTTTCCTGCTCACAGCCCTGTGCCTTTGCACTGGCTGTTCTGCCCAGATCCTCTCCCCTCTTTTCCTGGACAGGTCTATCTTCCTACTGTCTCAGCTCCATGTGATGCTTCAAAAGCAGCAGCATTCCTCACCCACTCGCTGGTCTTCACCATCCAGAGCCCTCCCTGTAGCTCTTGTTAGTTTGTGCAATAGTTAGCCCTGTGGAGTTCCAATCACATTGGTCAGGTGAGGAGGTTTCATTGCCATCAGACATCACAAACTTTTGGGAGAGGTTGTGGTGCAATTTTCCAAATTGATTTGGTGTTGAAACAGTAAGTAGAGAGGCTTCCTTGTAGCACAGAGGTGGCAGGTGCAGGCCCCGACTGAGACTCTGTTCCCTTACTAGCTTTATGACCTTGAAGAAGTTATTTAACATCACTGTACTTGAATTTCTGTAACTATTGGAAGATACATTGGGAATTTGGTGCTGAGAGGGTGCTGTTGGCTACAGAGCTAAGTGTTCTCTGGAAGTGCTGATAAAGAACTTTGACCTTGGTGACTGGAGTAGCTCTTTGACCTTGGACACCCTCAAACTTCCTTTGAATTAGTTTTTCATTGTGTGTTAAGAGAATGGATTATAATTCCTGTCTTCTCATTCAGATTTGCCAAGAGTTTGTTTCCAATTTGAAAATAGAAAATTCATGGCCAGTCAATCAGAGACATTATAAATAGAGAGTTTAGAAATTGTTTTTTGTGCTAATGTGTCACTTATGGGTTCTTTGAAGTTTGGTTTGGCATCTTTCTGAGGATGTTTCTACTCTGGGAAAAGGTGTCCTTGTTTGCTCTTACTCATGTAGCCTTGTCTTTTACGTCTTTAGGCCGCCTCAATGACATGTATGGAGACTACAAATACACGTACTGGGCTTGTGGTGTGATCCTCATCATCGCAGGTATCTATCTCTTCATTGGCATGGGCATCAATTATCGACTTGTGGCCAAAGAACAGAAAGCAGAGGAGAAGCAGAAAAAGGAAGGTAAAGAGGATGAGACCAGCACAGATGTTGATGAGAAGCCAAAGGAAGTAACAAAAGAAGCACCGTCCCCACAGCAGAACAGCTCCGGCGACCCCGCAGAGGAAGAGAGTCCTGTCTGAACTGAAGCATGAATTGAGCAGTGTGCGACATCTGAAACCGTTCTGCTGGCCTCTAGTCTACCAGTGGTGCTCAATGCAGACAGTGGACATGTGTGCGGAAAACCTACCAGGTGTTCATTGGTGGAAATTGTTTTGTTTTGTTTTGTTTTGTTTTTGTTCACTCCTTACCAATGCCGGAATTTAAAATTTACTATGCTTCAGGCAGGGAGTGGTTGGCAAAGGGTATGGGAAAGAAGTAGGGATTTTTCTTGTTTTGTTTTAATCTTAGCTTTTAACAGTGTCATGGAGATTATAATGTGCCTTAAGTTTTAGTTTTAGAACTCTTTAGAGAGCCTTAACTTTTAAAACCATTCTGCTGAATTCATCTATTTTAAAAGTCGTTTTAAAAGGAAAAATAACAACTAACTTGCTTGAGGTAACTTTAACCTTAATCTTGTTTTGTTGTTGTTTGTAATGCTTTGTCAGAATTGTTACTGGAACATTTATGGACAGAAATAATAGTTAAAATTGGAGGTTTATTAAAAAAAATTGACTAAAGTATTTTTCTAGCATCATAGCTGCCTGGCGTAGGTACCTGCTAGGTATATATTTAAGAAATTTAAAGCATGACATTCTGGAAACATCTTGGCTGTCGTAGCCACAGTCTGTCTGTCACCTGCTGGGTGATTCCTCTCAGATGCTTGCTACAGCCTAGCACTAGAACGTTGTCACTAAATTGCTACCTTTGCTCCTGTTCAGAGACATTGAGTGGTTAGAAGTCATTGCCATTTTTGAATTCTACTGCAAAAAGGTTAGTATTAAAATCTACAAAACATTATTCAACACAGTCTGATTATTAATATAGACAGGCCTCAGCTGACTACAACTTGGGTTTTCAAAGACCCTAGTTATAGTATGGAACTTTTGTTATCTTCAAGTATGTCTGGGTTTGGGGCGGGGCTTGGTGGTTCTGAGGATTGAACCCAGGGACACAGGCATGCTAAGAACATGCTGTACCACTGAGCCACATCCCACCAGCACCCTGGAATCCTCCTTAGACCTTTTTTCTTTGATTTTTGATAGTTCCATTTATATTCTAGCTTAGAACTGTGTGTGAGATATTCAGTATGAACTGAATGTGTGTGCTATTTGTTTTTTTACATTGTTTTTCAGTATTTGCAAAACCAAGAGGGCCAGAGTTTGGCTCCAGGGAAGCCTATAAAGATAAAATAGGGAGAGAGGGAGTTTGCTGAATTCACTTGGTTCAGTAAGTACCCACCTCCCTGCCACACACACCAAGGCTTAAGGAGAAACTTCTATCATGCTTAGAATGATTGGACATAGTCTTACCTCCACAAACCTTAGCTTTCGTGACTGTTTTCAGTTTCCAGAAATGGAGGAAATGGGTTCGGTGTAAGGATGGGAGGAAGAACGGACCTGATTGGAATTGTATTTTTTTTTAACCTGATATCTTCTAAATAGAGGCAGAGAAGATAAGACACTGAATTGTTCTCAATGCATTTAAAATACCATTGTAATTGACAGGGTGAAAATAGAGATTTAAAACCTGTGTAAGAAGCCAACTTTTTCCAAATAAAACATTTATTTTATTTTTAGAAAACATTTCTTCCACATGTTTATTTGAGAGACAATTGTGTTTTCATTTTTATTTTCATTTTGACCTTTGCTAATACTGAATCTGGTTTATATGCCTTGAGACTTGTGCACAGTTTGAGTTTTCGCCTTTAACATGAGCAGGGGAGGATTTTAAAGCCACATGTCTTAAACTTGTCACCTGCCTAGACACAATGGGGAATATGTAGTGGTGGGATTTAGAGAGGAAACCTTGAGAGTTTGGTAGACATCATTCCAGTTTGGACTCTGCCACCTTCTGTGAAGCCATGTCGAACCTCTGAATTTTTATCCCATAAAAAATTAAAGTTTCAGCCAGACAGTGGTGGCGCACGCCTTTAATCCCAGCACTCAGGATTAAATCAGGGCCTTTGACAGAGGTCCCTATACCATCTTGTTACACCCTAACAGATCAGACCCTGAGTGGCAGCATTCACACATTCAAATGTCTGTGTGTCCTAGTGTGGGTGGGTTCAGAACATGCCACCTCAAGGAAGGACACAGGCATGATTCATAAAAAGGACAGTGGGCTCCTAATGACCAGGCTAAACGTCAGACTGGAGTTATCTCTATCCCTAAAGCTATAGAGAGCTCCAAAAGCTATAGAGAAACCCTATCTTGAAAAAACAAACAAACAAAAAGATGAGTTTCTGATGGCAACATTTAAGCCATGTGTATGTAAAGGAATCCTTTCTGTCCCATCTCAGATGTCGGAGCTGCATTTGCCAGGTAAGCACGCTGCCTGTGCTCCCTGGAACCAGAATTTATGATGCATGTTCTGAGTTTATAGGCACGCCAAAGCTGCCATCAGACTGACTGAAACTTGCAACTAAACTTTTTATTTTTTTTGCTCACTGCTCAGTTCTGTCACTGGGCTGTAGCGGAAGTGTTGGTAAGGCCTGTGTGACACCTGCGCAGCCCTGTCTGTCCCTTCCTCGTTTCCCATGGGTTTGCTGGTTTGTCAGCTGTGCTGTGAATGAGGCCTGGGGGCAGTGCGCTCTGATCCCTGTCTATTACTCCTTTTGATACTGACTTCATTTGAAGTTTTATTTTAGTTCACGTGGTTATTTGGGCTGCTTGGTAAGAGATATGAGTACAAGCACGTCTATTGTTTGTGAAACCTCACATACAATACAGTGGGAATGTTGGTTAAGAAACTGATAATTTGAACAATTTCAACATTGTAAGTAAACCACACTGATGAGGATCACACTCAGGTCAAGTCTGTTGGAAATTGAGAATATCTTCAGCAGCTGACTGAGATGAATAGTTTGCCCAAAGTTATGGGTTTTGGTGTTTTTTTTTTTTAAGTTTACAATTAAATCATTTTTCCTATTTTCTCTTCCAGCCTTCCCTTACACATCCTTCCTTGTTCTCATTCAAATTTGTGGCCTCTTCTTTATAACTGTTACATGTGTGTATGCCTAAATACAAAATGCAAACCGCTTGGTCCATGTGATGTCACTTGTGCATAGCCTGGTTAATAGAAGCTCAGAGACAGGTCCTGGGGTTCAACTGAAGACAGAAAAGCAAAACAGCCAGCCACTGGCTCTTAACCTCTGTCTCAGTCTGAAATGGCAATGCTTCTCCAGGAATCCTCACAATGTCCTTCTGTACATGTGTTGCTTTTATTGGTTGGTGAATAAAGCTGTTTTGGCCAATGACTTAGCAGAGTAAAAAGCCAGGCGGGAAATCCAAACAGAAAGAGTGACAGAGTAGGCGGAGTCGAGGAGATGCCACCTCAGGGGTAACATGCCTGAGCCATTGGCCAGTGTTGTAATGAATATAGTTTCTGTGTGATTACTCATGTCTGGGTGGCTGGGAAACGAAGCAATCTCCGTATACACTTGTGTGTATGTTTTTAGGGGTGACCATTCGGTATTGAATCGCCATTTCTTGTGCTCTTCCACATTCGTGTACGTAGTAGACCAGACTCGCACTATGTAGACAAGCATGTCCAGGAACTCAGATCTGCCTCCCGAGTGCTGACATGAGAGTGTACACCACCTCGTGTTGAACGTCAGAGCGACAAACGGGGTATTGGCTGCACGTCGGAGTTTCACCCTCCCCAGCACGTAGCTCACGACAAATCAAGTCAGGCAGAGTGCCTGGAAGACGTGAAGAAAGAAGTTAATGATAGACTTGGGTAACTGAATGTTTGAGTACTTATGGGAAATGACAGCCCACGCTTGCCTGGCCCGAAGCCAGGCTGTATCTGGGCTAAAGTGATTGGGGGTGGCGTGCAGGCGTGCAGCTTAAGTACATTACTTTGTGACACAGGGTCTCCATGTCGTCCTGGAACTCTCTTACACAGACCAGGCTGGCCTTAAAATCCCAGCCATACCTGCCTTTGGGATAGAGGCCTTGCCCTGGACCCTTAGATTCAGTGACTGTTTACTTCATACTCTGGACTAAGGTGACAAACTTAAATTGCAAACAGTTGCATCTGTGGGTATAGACTGGAGGTTGGTTTGTGCATGTTCATCACTGTGCCCTAATCCTACCCTTAACTGTAATGTGGCCTCACTTTCAAGAGGGGATTAAAAAGAAGAAAACTCCTAATGCATTTGCAACAAGAAAACCGTTGTCTCTGGGCAAATGAAGCCAGAACTGAGTGTGCTTGAGAGGCAGGAGAAGGAGGATAAAGAGTTTGAGCAGGGGAACTAAAGAGATAGCTCAGGGCTAAAAAACACTTGAGTGCTCTGAGATTCCAGGTGTGGTTGCCAGCACCCAGGTCAGGTAGCTCATAACTCTTAATTCCAGGTCCAGGGGATAGCCTACACCCTCTTCTGCCTCTGAGGACACCTGTACTTATATAATACATAATTTAAAAAATACTAAAAAGCTGGAGGTTTGGGAGGCAGAGGCAGGCAGATCTCTGAGTTCCAGAACAGCCTGGGCTACACAGAAAAATCCTGTATTGAAGAGAAAAGCTAGAGGTCAGCCTAGGCTACATAGAACCCTGCAGCCCTGGCTGTCCTGGAACTCATCTCACTCTGTAGACCAGACTGACATCAAACTGCCTGCCTCTGCTTCCCAAGTGCTGGAATTGAAAGTATGGGCCACCATACTTTCATTCATATCCAACAGCATTTTTTGGTTTGGTTGGTTGATTTTAGTTTTTAAGACAGGGATTCTCTGTGTAGCCCTGGAACTAGCTGTTAGACCAGGCTGTCCTCAACTCACAGATCCGCCTGCTTCTGCCTCCCAGTGCTGGGATTAAAGGTGTGTACCACCGCCCAGCTGCAGTTTTTGGTTTGATACAGGCTTTTCTGTGTGGCATTCGGAACTGGAACCAGGGCCCTGACTAGGCAAGTGCATCTTGCCTCATGGGGGCGGGGTATTTGTCTAAACAGACTGGACTTGAAGTCTTTATCCTTGTCAGTCAGGTTGTTTCCCTACTTTAAGAATTACAGTCTGGGGAGATGGAGGTGAACATGTTACTCAGGATAGCACATTGCTGGAATGGATGAAGGCTGTGGAGTTGAGTGCATTACCAACCCCAAGGCCTCCTTCCTGCAGGCTGATGTCTTAGAGGCTGCATTCCTGTGCTTCCTTCTGAGTAGCCAGCCCAGTTAAATGATTAACTCAGGAAGCCAGAGGCCCACACTCAGCCCCTCACAGAGCTGGTGTGGAGATCAGCGTCACTATCCTGAGATCAGCGTCAGAAATAAACACTAATGACACCAGGGTAGGGCTGAGAATAGCTCAGTCAGCGATAGAGTTGCATGCCTTCCTTGCATGCAGCAGGCGACGGGCCCAGTCCCTAGGACAAACAAAAATATCTTCATGGGTGTCCTACAGCCTACCCCCACCCTTTTTTTTTTTTTTTTTTTTTTTTTTTTGTAATTGTGAGAGGATCTCATGTATCACAGGCTGGTGACCTCAAATTCACTGCGTAGTCGAGGTTAACCTTCCTTACCTGGATTACAGGCATTTGCCATGTCTGGTTTAGGTAGCACTGGGGGTCAAACCCAGAACCTGAGAGGTGCTGGGTTAGCACTCTGCCAACTGAGCTACATCTGCCCCAGAGGTGCTTTTGAGCAAAGTCACCTAAACAGGATATTGCTGGGAGGGCTGTGAACTCATGCATTGTACTGTCAAGTGCAAAGTAGTCTTACAGATCTAGGCGCTGGGCACGATGACTCATGCCTGTAAATCCAGCATTTAGGTTTTGTGTGTAGGATTTTTGTCAGTTTGAAGCCAGGAAGCTGCAGAATAAAATAATTGAAGTGCTTGCCTCACAAATAGGACCAGAGTTTGAGCCCCAGAACATCCTCACTGGCCTGTTTGTAATCTGCAGTGCCTGGGAGGCAGAGACAGGAGGATCCGTGGGCTCGCAGCCTAGCCTGTTCTAGCATCATTGGTGAAGGCTCATGAGAGACCCTATCTCAAGAGGAGATGGTGTTCCTAAGGATGTTGCTTGAGGCTGTCCGGGCATCCGTGTGTATGGATGCTTACGCCATACACAAAACAATCATTCCTTTAAAAAAGGAAGGGAGAAAAAGTATATGTAAATCAGAATGTGCTTGGATATTCTGTAGGGCAGGGTAGCAGCAATGAATAAAGAGCAACTGGTAAGGGCGAAGCTCATTGGTTAGCAAAGTCTTTCCAAATCTATTCACCCTCTGAAAAGTGCCGAGTCTGCATCCTGGTCAAGCATCTCCCTTGTCAGAAGAGGCCAGAACAAAAGCCAAAGGTTGTTCCAGGCGGAGGTTCTGGAAATAAACAGGAACAAGAGGGGCCAAATCCTGGGGATCCAGAGCCAATCTCAAGCACCCCACACAAAGAGAATGAAGTGACTTCTGTCCCCAGCAATTCACAGTCTGGTTTGTGATCCTTTCCCTTGGCTTTGAAATTCATGATGTGATTGTTTTTTATTTGTGGATTTCCTTTGCTAATATGCTTTGCTGATTCCAGAATTAAAACTTAGCATTTCCTGAGCTTATGCTGGCCAGATCCCAAGAGGAAATAGCTAGAAGCCTTTAAGAGAGCCAAGGAGAAACTGGACTGGGATTAAAAGTCACCTGGTATGCTGACAATCTGTATGTCACTTAGTGTGTTCAGTCTGTGTGTCACCTGGTGTGTTCTCAGTCTGTGTGTCCCCTGGTGTGCTCACAGTCTGTGTGTCCCCTGGTGTGTTCACAGTCTGTGTGTCCCCTGGTGTGCTCACAGTCTGTATGTCCCCTGGTGTGCCCACAGTCTGTGCTGTGGCTCTTGTTTTATCCTCCCTTCCCTCTCTCATTCCTCTTTAAGGCCTGGGTGCTTTCACCAGGCTGTTTGTGGGCTTTTAGAATGGGACACTGTGGAGGTGGTAGATAACATTTTTCCTTTTAAATTCCAGGTGCTGGGCCAGCGAGATGGCTCAGTTGGTGAAGGTGCTTTCCCAGCCTGACAACCTGAGTTTAAACCCCAGAATCCACATGGTAGAACAGAACTGATTCCCAAAAATTGTAAATTGTCCTCTGACCTCCACCCCCCCCTCTCTCTCACACACATACACCATACACACATGCAATAAGTCAATAAGTGTAAATTTACAAAACTAAATTCTCCTTAGTCCCAGTACTTGGGAGGCAAAGGCAGACAGATCTCTGTGAGTTTGAGGCCAGCCTGTTTTACAGAGTTCTAGGACAACCAGAGCTACAAAATGAGTCCCAATCTCAAAAATAAACAAGTAAATAAAACTCCACGTACTATTTTGTTTCTCAAATGGAATGGGTGAGTCCACAGGCCTCCTACAGCAGAAGCTCCCTAAAGCCTTATCTCCCCTACCGCCCCCACATACCTATCATCTTCCAGGCCTGATAGTCCACCCCATCTGCTCTCCCCGCATTTGGCCTGCTTCCTAATAACCTCCCTGACTCCTCCTAACTCTGTACTTCATTCCCTTCCGACACCGTTGCCAAAATGATTTTTCTAAAAGGACAAAATTTCTTAGCATTGTTACTTTAAAATAAAAAACTATTCAACTTTTATAACTTTAAACAAACGCAATAAAGATAAAAATAATAAAAATCATGTCACTCCTCTACCTAAATAAAACCCTACTGCTTGAGGATAAAGTCCAAACTCCTTGGCCCACTCCGTAGGGCCCCTCCCTGATAGCTCCTGTCTACTGGCCATCTTCCAGTGCCAATCCTCAACCTGTTCTCCACCCCAACTGCCCCGCTCCACAAGACCTGTTCCAGAACACCCTGCCCTCTGTCCCACACCACCTCCAGTGTGCCCTTTGCTAGTGCTGCAAGGTGAACCACCAGATCTCTACTGGACTAGCCTGAGGTGAACAAGGAACAACACGCAAAATGAGAGTCGCCTTTTGATTTTTAGAATCTAAGGAGGTTTCTGCAGGAGGGTCATGCTTACAGAAAAGGCAGGCCATGTGGGATTCCCCTCTGTATGCTGTGAATACCATTGGTGAATAAAGAAGCTGTTTCAGCCAGTGGCTTTGTAGAGTAGAGCTAGGCAGGGAAAACTAAACTGAATGCTGGGAGAAAGAAGGTGGAGTCAAGAGACGCCATGGAACCACCAGAGGGAAAAGACACAAGTTGCTAGTTGGAACCTTGCTGGTAGGCCACAAGCCTCATGATAAAATATAAAATAATAGAAATTGGTTAATTCTAGATGTAAGAGCTAGCTAGCCATACATTTAAGCTATTGGAAAAACTATTGCAAATAATATAGTTTCTTTCTTTCTTTCTTTCTTACTTTTTTTTTCGAGACAGGGTTTCTCCGTAGCTTTTGGTTCCTGTCCTGGAACTAGCTCTTGTAAACCAGGCTGGCCTCGAACTCACAGTGATCCGCCTGCCTCTGCCTCCCAAGTGCTCGGATTAAAGGCGTGCACTGCCACCGCCCGGCTAATAATATAGTTTCTGAGTGATTATTTTGGGTTTAAGGGTGGGAGACAAACAAGCAGCCTACAACAACAGGCAGGGTGGAACCACACTACGAGAAAAGCTTGCAGAGCAATCGAGTGTGGACCAGTGGTGCAAGTGATTGGCAAATTTGCTACTCAGGCTATAATCTGGGCTAGGCTGGTCTCTGTTCTGCAGCAGCTTTCAGTCTGTGGGGAGCAATAAAAGGAAATGACCACAACACTGCATGGTGAGGACTGTAAACTCCACAAGCAGCGAGAGCCATGGACAGATCAGTGAGTTGCTGGAGGCTTGTGTGTGGGCTGCTCCATAGGACAAACAGCCTATAGTTCTGCATGCTCATACTCAATACAAAATGACTCTGTGGCCAAGTACGTGGAGTTCCTTCCCCATTCCAATTGGAGTCCTGCAAAGAAACTTAATCCCCACACCAGCTTCTGTATAGACCCAAGGCTTGAGAGTCCACTGTCGGTGGTAGGCTTACCCTCAACTTCTCTAATTGACAAGAGAGAGACAGAAGAGGTAACATAAATGCTCCCAAGTTAGACGCTTATTTTTGGTTGTGAGGAAGCTCCTAAAAAGACCTCAAGAAAGCCTACTTGAGACTTCTTCCAAAAGATAAATGAAAAGCTTTTGCAACTGATTTGGTAGGGAAAAAATGAATTTGCCCAGTTGACCTCCTCACCCTGAACTCCTAAAGCAGCTAGGTAATGGAGCTGTAGGTCTAGCCTGAGCTGCGTAGTCCTAGCTCCGGGGTGGGGGTGGAGAGGTCATTTGAGGCCAACCAGGGAGGGTGGGGGAGGAAGTGTGAGGGAGAACAGAATAGGGAAGTAGGAAAAGAGCCCGCTGGCTGGAGATGGAGTGCTCGTCTCTAATGGGTAAGGTCCTGGGTTGAGTCCACAAAGCTAAGTGTAGGAGGAGGCTGCACGTATGTTTCCCAGCCGCCCAGACCCGAATAATCACACAGAAACTATATTAATTATAACACCACTTGGTCAATAGTTTAGGCATATTCCTAGCTAGCTCTTACATCTTACATTAACCCATTTCTCTTAATCTGTGTGTCACCACGAGGCTGTGGCCTTCTGGTAAGGTTCCGGCATCTTTCTCCTTCAGCAACAACATGGCATCTCTCTGACTCCGCCTAGTTTCTTTCTCTGTTTGGATTTCCCACCTGGCTTTACTCTGCCGAGCTATTGGCCAAAAACGCTTTATTCATCAACCAATAAAAGCAACACATATATATAACATCCCACATCAGCTAAATCCTCAGATCAACTATGTTTGCTTTTTTAATGACTTTCCTACCCTAGGCAGAAATGTTTTTATTCTCCCCTCCCCCTGCCACCTCCCCTCCTTCCTTAGAAGTTCTAGGGATGGAGCCCTGTGGTTTTATCACATCCCAGCCTGTAGTCAGGATCTAAACTCATTCTTGTTCTTGCTAGAGACAATGTTTGGACTGTCTGGGGAGGTTGCACGGTTGTCAGAGTGCTGGATGAGCGAGCATGAAGCAGTGGGTTGATCTCAGCCCTGCCAAAGTCAGGTACAGTGGTGTGTACTGCAGCCCCAACACTAGGAGGGGAAAGAGGGTCATTGCTGCCTACAGAAGCAACCCCCCAACACGTGTTAAATGTGGCGCGCTCCCCTCACCACCTCTGGTTGCTGAGCTTGCCCAGTGTGCCATCACTCCTAGTTTATGCCGTGAGGGCCGGGCAAGCACTCTACCAACTGAGCACCAAAACCAAATTAACTTCAGCTGTTGGTGAGGTTTATTTAATGCCTCCCAATTTTCATGAGCTAATCAAGCCTATATGTCAAGAATATTAATAATCGGGTAGTGGTGGAAATCCCTGCAGAGGCAGGTCGGTCTCTGTGAGTCTGAGGCCAGCCTGGTCTATAGTGTCAGTTCCAGGACAGCCAGGGTTATAGCATAAAACCCTGTCTTGAAAACAAACAACAAACAAAAAAATTAAGAGCCAGGTGTGGTGGAGTGGTGCACGCCTTTAATCCCAGTCCTGGGGAAGGAAGGAGGTTAGGGCTGAAGGGAGGAGGAGTCAGGTAGATCTCTGTGAGTTCATACTCAGCCTGGTTTACCTATTGAATTCCAGGACAGCCAGGACTACACAGTGAGACCCTGCCTCAAAAACAGCTAAATAAATAGGAATTCTAATTAATAAATAGCATTTAAAACTATTAAAAACAGTGAAGAACTCAGCATGTAAAATATACAGAAGAAATAATGTTTGGTTTTATTGTTCTGTTTTGAGACAGGGTTTCTCTATATAGCCCCTGGCTGTCCTGGAACTTGCTCTGTAGACCAGGCTGGGTTTGAACTCACAGAGATTCACCTGCTTCTGCCCCTCAAGTAGCACACTTTTAATTCCAGCACTCGGGAAGCAGAGGCAAGCTAGTCTCTGTGAGGTTGAGACCAGCCTGGGCTACCGAGTGAGTTCCAGGACTGGTTCCATAGTTACTGAGAAATCCTGTCTCAAAATAAAACAACAAAAAGATTCTGACATCAGCTTCTGGCCTCTACATGTGTGAATGTGCATGCATGCACATAGAATTGTTATTACAAAGTGGGGTTTTTGTTTGTTTGTTTGTTTTAAGAATGTATCTTACAGCCTGGCAGTGGTGGCGCACACCTTTAATCCCAGCACTCAGGAGGCAGAGGCAGGCAGATCTCTTGAATTTAAGGCCAGCCTGGACTACAGAGTGAGTTCCAGGACAGCCCGAGCTGTTACAGAGAAACCCTGTCTTGAAAACAAACAAAAATAATGTATCTTAAATAGTTGAGTAAAATATTTTATATACAATCTTTGCTTCAAAAGCAAGTCAGTCCCTTGTAGTACCATTTCATTTAGGTCTTGTATCATCCTTTATGGCATTGCACATGGATTACACGTAACATAATCTGAAGTTAAGAAAAGCAATTGTTGCCTGAAAAGAATTATTCTAGGCGAACATTCAGTTGTAGCAGCAGAGTCTGAGCCTCCAAGAGTCTAGTATCTGCCAAAAAGGAATCGGTAGGTGGTGTCCATGAGTCAGATTTTCGACATATTTCCTAGCAACTATTTCCCAAGTGCTAGCAACAGTTCTTCTGCCACGCAAGAAGATGACGCATTTCTATGATTGCACACGGCTGTGCCTCCCGATCAGAATCTCATCCACTTCCTTACTCAGTGGCCCTGTTAGGTCTCTGGTCCTTCCCAGCCTTGAGCTGTTAATCTCCTTCATTTTTCTTTCTCAGAGACGTGAATTCCATATGCCTCTTAGCGACAGTTTCTCCTGCCTGCTCCTCTGGAATTATTTTATCTTTTTTGGTTTACTTCTGGTACTTACTTCTGTTGCCTCACTTAGGTTGGAGTGAAAATCCAGGTGTGGCTGGTTCTCTGAAGGTCGGGGATGCATCTCTCTCTCTGCAGGCTGTTCTGAGAAGGACGGCAGCTCCCACAGACGCATCCTCAGCAGAGGCCCAGTGAGATGCCTCGGGTGGGCGGATGCAGCAGTTTCTTCTTTGCTCTGCTAGACTTCCAGGTCACGGGCTCCCTGTGACCCCAGGTGACCTGGATCTGGACGAGGAGAAAGAGGTTCATGTGGCTCTCCTGATCATCTACTTATCCTGTGACAGCCTGGTGGCTTTGAAAAGATAAGTCACAGGCTTGTTGCTGTTATTTTGAGACAAAGTCTTACTATGTGGCTCTCGCTGGCCTGGCCTGGCGCTCTTGATGGAAAACAGGGTGTCCTTGAACTTACAGAGATTCACCTCCTTCTGCCTCCCTAGTGTTGGGATTAAAGGTATGTCACTGTATCCAGCTTGGTTTTTAAAGTCTTAATGTCAAAACTAGAATTAGGGGCTGGGATATAGCTCAGTTGGTAGAGAGCTTAACTAGTGTGCAGGAATAACTGGGTGTAGGGTTTTGTTTGTTTTTTTGTTTTTCCCTCTCCTTTGACTTTTTGCTCTTTTTTTTTGGGGGGGGGCTGTAACCCAGTTCCCAAATAAATACATGGAGGCTAATTCTTAATTATGAATGCCCAGCCTCAGCTTGGCTTGTTTCTAGCCAGCTTTCCTTAAATTATCCTGTCAACCTCTTTTGTCTTTCTCTATTCTATGTATGTTTCTTTTTTTTTATTTATTTATTTATAGTATACAATATTCTGTCTGTGTGCATGTCTGCAGGCCAGAAGAGGGCACCAGACCTCTTTACAGATGGTTGTGAGCCACCATGTGGTTGCCGGGAATTGAACTCAGGACCTTTGGAAGAGCAGGCAATGCTCTTAACCTCTGAGCCATCTCTCCAGCCCCTCTATGTATGTTTCTTAACTTCTTACTCCAAGACTTGCTGTGTAGCTGGGTGGTTGGGTGGCTGGCCCCTGAAGTCCTCCTCTCTGCCTTCTCTTGCTCCTTGAGCGTCCCAGGGTCCTCCTATTTATTCTCTCTGCCTGCCAGCCCCACCTATTTCTCTCTCCTGCCTTGCTATTGGCCATTAAACTCTTTATTAGACCAATCAGGTGTTTTAGACAGGCAAAGTATCACAGAGCTAAACAAATGTAACATAAAAGAATGCAACACATCTTTGTATCATTAAACAAATGTTCCACAGCATAAACATATGTAACACATCTTAAACTAATAGTCCACAACACCTGAGTTCCATCTCTAGCACCACATAAACCAGGTGTGGCGGTACACACTTGTGATGCCAACACTATAGAGGCAAAATGATTAGGAATTCAAGGTCACCTTCAGCTGCATAGCAAGTTCAAGGTCAGTATCTGATACTTGAGATTCTGCATGTAAAAAAAATCATAAAATAAAGCATAAATTAGAGAAGCTAGAGAGACCCTAGTCTAGAGTAAGGACAAGTATTGAAGAAGACACTTGACATTGTCTTCTGACCTCAGTATACACATGTGTTTATATTTGTACACATGTACATGCATATTTTACACATACAGGTAATAATGATTTGGTAACCGATAGTTTCCTTGAAGTATTAATAAGAGATTTCTTTTCCTGTCTGTTTTTTGACACTGGGTTTCTCTGTGTAGGCCCCACTGTCCTGGAACTCGATCTGTAGACCAGGTTGGCCTTGAACTCACAGAAATCCTCCTACCTCTGCTGCAATTAAAGGAGTTCAACACCACTACCTGGCTTGATAAGAGACTTATGGTGAATAACACCCCCCCCCCTTTCTTTTTGATCTGTTTTGTTTTTCAAGACAGGGTCTCTCTGTGTAATATCCCTAGCTGTCCCAGAACTCACTCTGTGAACCAGGTTGGTCTCAAATTCACTGAGATCCACCTGCTTCTGCCTCCTACATTCTGGGATTAAAGGTGTGCACCATCACCGCCCAGCACAGTTTCCTAACCTTCTTAATCATCTGCCTAAAAGGAATATAAATTCTGTGTGTGTGTGTGTGTGTGTGTGTGTGTGTGTGTGTGTGTGTTTTAGTGCTAGGGATCAAATGTGCTCTTAGACCAGGCTGGCCTCAAACTGACAGAGATCTACCTGTCTCTGCCTCCTGAGTGCTTGGATTAAAGATACCACCTGGCTTTATTTATTTATTTGTAATTACATTTATGTATTTGGTTTATGTCTCTTTCCCTCCTTCTTCCTCCCTCCCCCTCCCTTTACCTCCTTCCCTCCTCCCTGTCACTAAACCCTGAGCTTAAAGGTTTGGTCAGACTGCCTGACCATTGAGCTCTAGGGACCCGCCTGTCTCTGCTCTCCTTCCTGCACCAGGGTAGCAGCCGTAGACCGGCTCCTTACACGGTGCCGGAGATCTGAACTCAGGTCCTCCTGTTTGTATGGCTGACGCCTTACCCCCAAGCATCTCCCCAGCCCAGGAATTCTCATCAGATTTATTTTCCTCCCGTAGACTGAGTTTATAATTTGTGCTAGCCAGATCGGCCTTCAGTTTGTTTCTGCTCCAATTGCTTTAGCTCTCGAGGACTGTGACTGAAAAACACACTCTCCCTTGTCGGCTTCTGCCTTCTGATGCATGTAGTCGTTTCCCTGAGGTTTTCAAGGTCTAAACCGCGTAGTCCAGGCATCCCCGGTACACAGACTGGGTCACTGCAATTAGGCGACAACAATGAGCTGAACAACAAAGGGGACATCGCTCCCATGAGCATGACGTCAGGACCTGTCAGCCCGGCTCTCCCAGGCACCCCACACATCCCATCTGGGTCAAGCCAGTCTGGAGACTATCCCAGGATGCTGAGCTGCACGTGCTGCTCAGGAGGTGCCAGGCCCCTTGGGCACCTGCCTTTATAGGGTCAGCCCAGCCCTTTGCACAGGATCCCTCTGCGACGTTTCTGTCACTTGGCATTGAGTATTGCACAGTCCATAATACAGTGAGAAGATGGACTGGTGTCCTGAGGTCAGGAAAACTTGGGGTCAAGCCTGGCACTCCCTGGCCACGTGGCTCAGGGCCTCTAAAATGAGGGTAAGCAGAGTGGGATGAGTCCGGGCACTCAGCACACCGCGGGCGCTGGAGGAGTTGTGAACAGAAAGTGATTTGAGATAGGGGTGGGGCAGGAGGCAGAGGCAGGGCTGTCTGCGCGCCTCCAAAGCTACCACTGGCCCCGCTGAGGTCCGGGCTCCACCCATCTGGCTGCGTCCCAGAAGACACAGCCTCATTGCAGCTGCCAACTGCCCTCTGACTCCCGGGGTGGTAACTGGGTACCAGAACTCACGTCTGCCTGGCCCTGCTTGCCAGAGAACCAGTCACAGCAGCAGAAAGTTGGCTCTGTCCCTCCCCCTACTCCCAGATCCCATGTGAGGGTTCCCATGTTGATCCCATCTGTAGGGGCCTGCATAGTGAAGGCCTGGGAAGGGCGGTTCTGAAAAGCCTTCTGTCAGGGAGAGACAGGAAACAGGTGAGGGCGGGCTGGGTCTGCTGCTCAGCCTAGAGTGGACGGCGTTGTGCCTGGAGCGCACCCTGAACGGTTCTTGGCACTCAGCCACAGGTGCTGAGTAAGTGTGGGCTCAGGTCCACATTCCTGTTGTTACTGCTCCCTGCCTGCCGTGGGTGAGCACTGTGCTGGGCTCAGGGGGCTCGACAGCAAGTAAGTCGTAACTTCTGGTAGCATATAGACTAAAGAGGAGGCAGATCATAAAGTAAATTAGTAAGCTTAAATGTGGTGTCATAAAAACCTGAAATACTCAGTGTTAAAGGTGACTCTGCTGCCTGTCTTTAATGGGACAGGTGAGGAGGCCAATGATGTCCTTCCTGAAGAAGGGACCCCTAATGTGGCAAAGTGACAATACCCACTTCCACCTTCAGGGACATATCCGTGTGTGCCAGTGCTGGAAGGCGGAGGAGGCCTGACATTTGCCGGGTGTGGACAGGTCCGTCTCAGTGGGGGCCCAGTGCAATGGGTAAAGGGAGTGGGCACAAGATGAGGCCAGAGAGGGAAGCAGGGCAAGGTGACCACATGGGGCACAGCAGTCTTTCTGGAGACCCTGGGCTTTAGCTGGTGGGCAACAGGGTCCCAGGGGAGGCCTTTAAGCTGGGGGTGGGGAGGGGCATCGTTCTCTTTTCAGCCGTATCTCTCTGATGTGGTTTGTGCACCAGACTGACAGGAGGCAGGACTGCCTGCAAGATTTCATTTAAAATTGGGCCATCTGGTCTGGAAATAATGGCAGCCTGGAGGAGGATGGGGCTGGGAGAGGGAGGGGAGCGGGCAGAGTGAGCCTGAGGAGGATAGGGGAGGCTGAACAGCAGGGATGAAGGGTGGGGTCTGGTAGAAACACGGGGTGCCTGCCAGGTTAGGCAGCAGGTGCCGACTGATAGGGTGGGCACCCATCTACTGACACTTGATCCCAGGGAGGTGCCCACTCACAACTCCCTGTCCTGGACTGGGCTCACAGAAAGCCCCTTCCCTCCACCCCGCCCTGCTTGGTAATCTGCAGGCAATTCAATCCCACCAACCAAGCCATTCAGAGCCAGGAGCCCAAGAGACATCTCCCCAGATTCACCTAGTGGGGTTCTGCTGAGCAGAAACTAAAGGAAAGATGGGAGGGTGGGGTGAGCCGCGGAGAAGAGAGCTGTGATCACTTGCTCTTCTATCAGGCCCTCTTTCATAGACGACGCTAGGCTTTGCACTCCCCTGATGGAAACACAGAGGTCGCCACAAGCCCCACTGTAATAGGAAGCCCCCAGCCTCTTCCTGATTAGATGACCTGAATGTCCTATGTCCTCCTGTGGTGAGGTCCAGCATAGAAACATCCCCTGTGATCTAGACCCAACCACTGGCCAGTGAATCCACCCCTACAGACCCAGGCGTTCTCCAGAGGCCTCCTGCTACCAGAGATAAGAACCCCATTGCCGGGGGTGACTTAGAAGCAACTTCTTTTTTTAATTTTATTTCTTTTAAATATTTTATGGTTTATTTAACTTTATTTTATGTGCATTGGTGTGAAGGTGTCAGATCCCCTGCAACTGGATCTTCAGACAGTTGTGAGCTGCCATGTGGGTGCTGGGAATTGAACCCGGGTCCTCTGGAAGAGCAGTCAGTGCCCTTAACCACCGAGCCATCTCTCCAGTCCCTAGAAGCAACTTCTTTAACTTTTAATTTTTTTTAAATGATGTTTTCTTTTTTTTTCCAAATATTTATTTATTTATTTTGTATACAATATTCTGTTTGTGTGTATGCCTGCAGGCCAGAAGAGGGCACCAGACCCCATTACAGATGGTTGTGAGCCACCATGTGGTTGCTGGGAATTGAACTCAATACCTTTGGAAGAGCAGGCAATGCTCTTAACCTCTGAGCCATCTCTCCAGCACCTAACTTTTAATTTTTATTGCTGGGATTGAACTCAGAGCCTTGCACATCTACCAGGATCTGCACTTCAAGCCAAGTTAGAGTAAACAGACAATTTATTTCACTTATTTTTTTATGCAGTCCTGGGAATTGAACCTAGGGTCTCGCACACGCTAGGCAAAAGTGCTCTACAATGGAGATATATTTCCAGGCCTTTAGATATTTTTTATTTTTGAGGCACTGTAGTGATGTCATGGTGGTTAAGAGTTTGCTCTTCTTCCAGAAAACCCAAGTTCGGTTCCTAGCACCCATGTCCAGCTCACTCTCGCTTGTAGCCCCAGCTCCAGGAGATCTTTGGCCTCCACGGGTAACCCCCCCCCAACACAGATACACACATAAATTAAAATAAAAAATATTGTGTTTTTAAATGTTTCTTATTTTTAAAAATAATTCTTACCTTATTTATTTATTTAAGATGATGTCTTGCTAAGTTACTCAGACTGAACTGAACTCACTCTGCCATCCAGCCAGGCTTTGAACTTCCAATCCTCTGCCCTAGCCTCCCATTAGGCCAATATTTTATTTATTTATTTTTAAATCAAATACATTTATTTACTTGTGCGGGGGGAGGATGCATATGGAGATCAGAGGACATCCTGACAATGCTGATTTTCTTCCTCTGCCGTATAGATCTGGGGGTCAAATCAGGCTGGCTCAGCATCAAATGTGTTTTACCTTTGCTTCTGTTCGTTTGTTTCTGTTCTTGGTTTTTCACATTTCATTTATTTTTACATGTATTAGTGTTTTGCCTGGCCTGCATTATGTTTATGTGAGGGTTTTGGATCTTGGAGTTACAGACAGTTGTGAGCAATGTGGGTGCTGGGATTTGAACCCAGGTCCTCTGGAAGAGCAGTCAGTGCTCTTAGCCGCTTAGCTACCTCTTCAGCCCTCTTGTTTTGTTTTTAAAGATTTAATTATTTAGCTGGGTGTTGGTGGCGCACGCCTTTAATTTTAGCATTTGGGAGGCAGAGGCAGGCGGATCTCTGTGAGTTGGGGGGGGGTGTCTTCAAAGTGAGTTCCAGAACAGGCTCCAAAGCTACACAGAGAAACTCTGTCTCAAAAAACAAAACAAAACAAAACAAAAAAAGATTTATTTATATTGTTCTTTGTCTGCATATGTATTAACACACCAGAAGGGAGCATTGAAATTCATGAAACTACAGTTTTAGATGGTTGTGAGTCACCGTGTGGGTGCTGGGAATTGAACTCAGGACCTCTAGAAGAGCAGCCAGTGCTCTTAGCCACTGTGCCATCTCTCTAGCCCTTTTTGGTTTTTGAGGCAGGATCTGCCTATGTAGCCCAGGCTGCTGCTTCTTCCTCTTCCTCCTCCTCCTCCTCCTCCTCTTCTTCTTCTTCTTCTACTTCTCCTCCTCCTAAGATTTATTTATTAAGCATACAATGCACTGCTGGCAAGAAAGGCACCAGGTCTCTTTACATTACAGATCGTTGTGAGCCACCATGTGGTTGCTGGGAATCAAACTTGGGGGACCTCTGGAAGAGCAGCCAGTGCTCTTACCCTCTGAGCCATCTCTCCAACCAGCCCAGGCTTCTCTTTAAATTAGACATCCTCCTGCCTCAGTCTTGGATGTGTTGGGATTACAGGCATGTGACACCACACCAGGCTTACACTTATTGTTAATGTTTTCTCTTCCATCTCCTCTTCCTTTACAGTCTCAGGATGTTGCCTAGATGACCTTACACTTCTGAGCTCTCGTTTCTCCCTCCGGAGTGGCAGGGACTTTGGGTGTGCACCACCACACCCAATTTACTATTGACCTCCTGTTATCACACTTATGCAGACAAATTATAGGGCTGCTTTCTGTGGAACCCAGGCCAACTGTGGAGAAAGGAGAGAAGCCCAGCCCTCCTAGGGCTCTGGGCATTGCCAAGGCAACAACTAAAGCAAGAGAATTTTTGTTTTCTTTATATTTTATTCACAGGCTCACCTTAGCTCATGCTAACCTGGAACTCTGCAGTTCAGGCTGGTCCGAATGCTCCTTGGTTCTCCTACCTTATCCTCTCGGGTGCTGGGATCACAGGTGCAAGCCAGCATGCCCTGACAGAACATATTACGAATCAGCAGCTCTCCCCCCTCCTTATGCCTGGCCCTTCAAACACCTGCAGGGTAGTTGCTCTGCAGCTGGTGAAACTGAGGTTGAGCTGGGTTAAGTCTTTCTTGTGTATCAAGGTCACATGACCCTTTGCAGGTCTGCTGAAAGAGAGGTTGCCAGTGTTCATGCCTGAGCCCAGGACCTCCTAAGCAAATGCTCGCTATACCCCACCCCCTTGTACCCTGACCTGAAATTTTAGTCCCCTCAGGCCTGACTCTTGTGCCTACTCCCAGATGACCTTGGGTCCCAGCTCCCTGCCTTCTCCCTTTCTCTAGAGGCAGCCTCTAGAAAGCTGTTTCCTCTTACTTCTCAGTCCCTCTGGTCAGGAATTGCAGCTGCCTGGGCCAGGCTGATGAGTGAAGGGTCCCAAGAGGTGTCTAGTCAAGGTTAGTTCCTAACTTTTCCTGTTGCTCTCTGGCCAACTGGGAGGTCTTCTGGGCCCTGCAGAGTTTGTTCTCCCCAGTTTACAGCATCTGAGACCCCCAGGGCTTGTTGATACCCGGTCCTCAGTACTTCCTCTTCCCATGTTAGGGGACACTGTCCAGGACCTCAGCCTACTGGCCTTCAGCTCACATCCTGGGTTTAATATCTACCAAATCTAATGTAATGCCTTCAAATCCCAGGCTGAGCCTCCGGGCCAGGGTACGGCCTGCAGAGCCGATTCATGTGAAGTAGCTGTTGGGTGGCAAAGGTGATTGTGGGCAGAAGCCTCCAGCTGCCCCTCCCAGACTCCAGTCTGGGCTCCAGGCCACTGCCCCACGCAGCTTTCAGGGAAAAATGTCCTGATCTAAACTAAGACCAGTGTTATTTCCTGGGTCACAAGATCTCCGCTGTGCCCCTGGGCAAATCTTGGTGACACCAGGTCCTTGAGCTGCTTGGCTGGACAGGCTCCTGGGCTTGATGCTCTAGGGATCGCAGCTTCTGCTGGCCAGAGGGAGGCATTTATCCCAGCATTTTGGCTAAAGCAACCATTCACACAACACACACACACACACAACACACACACACACACACACACACACACACACACACACACACACACACGCCCCCCTGCTGTTTCCAACAGGGATGGGAAAGCCTGTGATTCTACCGGTGGTTATATTCTGCTTCAAGGGCTACTCTTATGCTCTTAGAAGACGCTTGTCCCAGCTCCCTGGGTTAGAAACGTCCACTCCCTCCCTCCTACATCCCTGTAGAAACGCGCCCACCCTCACACCCCAGTCCTGCAGTCATTCCCAGCACACCCAGCCCAGCAAGCTGCAAACATCCTCCCTCCCACACACAGATGGACCTGATCTACAGAGGCATTAATTCCTCGGGACCTGAACGCCGGCTGTTTCTAGAGTCATGCCGACCTTCAAGCCTTCAAGAAACACGAAGAGAGGGAGGGGCCTGTCTCTGGGCACGCTGGGCACCCAGAATGGTCTCTTTCCACCCTCTTTTCTCCAGACCTAACGCCTTACAGCCACTCGGGCCCTTACGTGGCAGTGTGGGGCGCCATCGTGTGGCCCAGGGCCACCCTGCAACCTGGCCACCTGGACATCGGCTCTGCACTTAACCTCGATTCCCCTCGCGCACCTGGGCATTCCTTCCCCCATCCGCTTCCCCCAGCTGTCCCCACCGGATGTCAGGGCTCCACCCATTCCTCCTACGGAGGCTTTGGTCGGTCAGACTGGGATAACCCGCTGTTTCCATTGACGCGAGCCCTGTGCAGGAATCCCGAGGTCCTTAGCAACTCTGTTGCAGTGAACTCCCTCGTCTGTCTCCCTGCCCACACTGAAATCCTTCGTTTAGGAAGTGAAAGAAAGGGAAGCAAAACAACATAACAAGTTCCCAAGAAAACCGGAGTGGCTCGTCATTAACTGAACTTTAAACAGTTTATCCCCCGGTGGGAATATGAATTGCTTTTCAAGTATTAAAATTTATGGGAGGCTGTTGGTTTGGATCGAGTCCCTGTACTGGGCACACAACTAAGCCAAAATGTAAGTCACTCATGCTGAGTCACTATGGAGCCAAAACCGAGCTGTTCACCGACCTATAATAATAATAACAATAGTAATAGTAATAATAATAATAAAACAACAATAAAAATAATGCAACAACAATAATAAAAGAGAGCAGGGCAGTAGTGGTGCATGCCTACAACCTGAGTACTCTGAAGACAGAGACAAGAAGATCTCTGAGTTTGAGGCCAACCTGGTTTACAGAGCAAGTTCCAGGACAGCCAGGGCTACACAGAGAGACCCTGTCTCTCAAAAACAAAATAAAGTAAGAAGGAAGGAGGAATAGCTACAATCCCAAGTAGGCTAGTTTAGATGGTGTGGACAGGAAATCCTCTTTGGGTTAACTTATTTTTGTGGGGTTTTGGTTTGGTTTGGTTTGGCTTTTCAAGACAGGGTTTCTTTGCCCATTCCTCTGTAACGGACACCCAGGTTGGTTCCATAACTTGGCAAGGGTGGCTTGTTGTAGTAAGCTCTGATCTGCCCGCATCTCTGTGCTGTGCTGACTTGCAGTCCTCTGGGTTACTACCCAGGAGTGGGATAGCTGGACTGAATGGTGGTAGGTCTATTTTGAGTTTCGTGAGGAGCCTCCACTCTGATTTCCATAGTGGCTAGGCTTGTTCACATTCTCACCAGCAGCAGGTAAGTTCCCCTCTGTCCACAGCCTTCGGTTGTTACTCATTTTCTTAGTGACTGCTTTTCCGACTGGGATGAAATCTACACCCCCCTGTCCCATGCTTCTCTCTCTCTTTATATTACAAGATCCTATGCAAACCTGGGCATCAAGGCATATACTTGGAATCCTAGCAGGTGGGAAGCTAAGACAGGAATCATGAGTTTGAGACTAGCCTGAGCTATACAGTGAGATCCTTTCACAACTCACTTCCATCCCAAACAGAAGTTCTTCTGTGCTCGAGAAACGACCCATGTTTTTAGGCCACACAGCAGGGGCGAGATTTTCCCTTTTGATTCAAGCATAGAAGTTCAGAACAGGACAAAAAGGCAACATGAGTTTAATATTTGACTAGAATCTCAGTGTGGTGGGAATGAGAAAGAGCTGTCATGTCTTAGAACATTCTGTTGATATAAAAAAAAAGATATTCTGGCCCAGGATACCCTTCACTGCATTGCTACCTGGAACTTCGATCTGAGGGGGGCATGGGGCAGGCCATCGGCTCTCTGATTGTTGCTTCTCTGCCACTGGCCAGCTGAGATGACCTCAGAAGACTATCAGCCAGCTGTGGGGTGCACACCTTAATCTGAGTACTAAGGAGTTAGAGGCAGGTGAATCTCTGAGCTCAAGGCCAGCCTTGTCTACAGAGTGAGTTCCAGGACAGTCAGAGCTCCATAGTGAGACCTTGTTTCCGGGCGATGGTGGCGCACGCCTTTAATCCCAGCACTCGGGAGGCAGAGGCAGGCAGATCTCTGTGAGTTCGAGACCAGCCTGGTCTACAGAGCTAGTTCCAGGACAGGCTCCAAAGCCACAGAGAAACCGTGTCTCGAAAAACCAAAAAAAAAAAAAAAAAAATTGAATTAAATTAAAAAAATAAAAAAGACTAAAGACTATCAAGGTGCTCCTGGGCAATTAGAAACAAAGACCTCTCTCCTCCCCTGAGTAGCACCTGAGATTCTGTTGGACTCTAGCATCCAAACACAGAGAAGGAGTCGCCCCAAGAGACCATCTCATACACCACAGCCGATGCATAAAGCATGAGGATTTTATTAATTCTGTCATGACAGGGTCCCCCAGCATTCGGGAAGCCTAGGGACCTCGAATAGCTGGTACAGTCTACTTTTAAAGGGGCCACAGAAGCAAGGGGGCTTGTTCTTTGACTATTCTGATTGGCTTATTTGAAAGGGCTATTACCAATAATTGACTGGAGAGCTGTTGCCAGATTAGATGAGGTAAGAGGTCATTTTGACCCCATTTCCCAGGGGACCGAACCAAAGCATACGTATATGGGTAATTGTTCAGGAACTGAGTACGTGCGAGTGTAGCTGTTAGGTCCTTGGTTCCCAGGGGAGGAGGGGAAGCACTATGTCACAGAGGCTGAGAGGATTCAGAATTGTCAAAAATGGCTTTAGGATTGTCTTAAAGTCTTACAATTCCACTGAAGAGACTCGTGGGAAGAGAAGCATGTTAAGTGAGTGACAGCTAACAGAAGGCATCTAGGCCAATCTCTCTCCCACAAGGCAGCCCCAGGTCAGCATCAGGCCCAGGGACTGGGCCTGGGCAGTGCTGACAGCAAGGAGGCCACCTTCCCTCAGCACAGCCTTCCTGGTGCCCACGTAGCTCTGACTGACTGCTACAGGTTAGGTTTTTCTGTTACTCTTGGGACAGAACCTGTGCCAGACTCTGCTGAGGAGCTCCAGACAGCCAGGGTCCAAAGAGCAGGCTCAGGCTTCTGGCCACTTCAGCAGGCCTAGGGCACACACTTTGCCCTGGGTCGTGGGACATCTACGCACAGTATGATGGCCCCGACCCAACCAACCTCCTAGCTACTGCTTCTGTACAGCAGCTGGTATGATAAGCTCATACCGCACGTTGTCCCCAGCCCAGTCCTGACCCAGAGGTGTCCCCAAGGAGGCCTTTTTTCCGGTAGACCAAGCCACTAGGCCCTAGCCTGCCACTGCAAGAGGCCTGAGGAGTGTTGCCACCCAGTGAGCAGGAGGGGCCACTGATTTGATCTAGAACACCCTTGGTGGTTTTCAGAATCTAGGATGCAGTGGTCAAGGTTCAGGCCTCCCTAAGTGACATTTTCCTGCCTCTCCTGAATAAACATGAATGTAAATTCACATGGCGGCACCACAGCCTGTGTGTCTTGGCTTCCTGACAGGCAAGCAGTGTTTTCAGACTTGAAAAGCCCATCTCTTTAGGCCCAAGAGATGGAGCTACCTCCTGCACCCGAGGTGAGCCAAGCAGGCAAGAGAAACGCTAGGCAGGAAGGCAGAGCCTAGAGCCATTTCTAACGCCCCTGTGCTGCGCTGGGTTCCCGGAACCCAATCCCAGGGACTTCAGCAACTTCAGGGCCAGTGTGAGAACTGAGGTGAAGGTGAAGCCAAGGTCACGGGACACAAAGCAGGCCTTGCCCTGGGGTGGGGTGGTGGTCAGTGCTGGGAGGGGAAGGATCTGGATCCCAGGGCTCCAATTACGTCACAAAGCTACAGGCTTGAGCAAGCAGGAGGCTGCATTTGTTGGGAAGACACTCTTTTGATGCCTTTTCGGGGAAAGGAAGGAGAATGATGAAGTCGGTTCCCTAGTTAGGATCCAGTGAGAGTCAATTACTAGAAACCACAACAAAGCAGGAGATCAGCGAGGAAAGAAATGCATCTTCTTCAAGAACCTCCCGGCTTTGAGCAGGAGAGAGGGTGGCAGGGATGGCATCCCTGTAGCCAAAGTCCAGGTCCTTTAGAAGCTTGGTGTATGGTCTGGGGTGTGGCGGGGAGCAAGAGGGGGAAATAACTCAGAGAGCAAACGGAGAAGCAGTTTCCGGAGCTGATAAGGGTCCTGCCTTGCTGGCTGCAGAGCTGCTCCCTGGATTCTTGGAGAAAACACAGGCGATGACCCAGGCAGACAGGCCGATGGAAAGACAAAACCTGCTTGTTTTCTCAGGGTACTGGCATTTGTTACCGCTTGCTGTGTAACAAGTAGCCTGAAGCTTAGCCTCCCTGAAAGTGGGTGGTTATTGCTTCTCAGGGGGTCTGAAAGTCAGGAACCTGGTACTCTGCCTGCCTCTGCCTCCTGAGTGAGTGCTGGAATTAAAGACTGTGCCACCGCCGGGCGATGGTGGCGCACGCCTTTAATCCCAGCACTCGGGAGGCAGAGGCAGGCGGATCTCTGTGAGTTCGAGACCA
>NW_004949158.1:813706-824253 GCF_000317375.1 Microtus ochrogaster
CAGTGTGTGTGTGCCTGCAGGCCAGAAGAGGGCACCAGACCTCATTACAAATGGTTGTGAGCCACCATGTGGTTGCTGGGAATTGAACTTAGGACCTTTGGAAGAGCAGGCAGTGCTCTTAACTGCTGAGCCATCTCTCCAGCCCTGTTTGATTGTTTTGAGACAAGGTCTCTTCATATAGTTTTGGCTGTCCTGGATCTCGCCATGTGGATCAGGCTGGATTTGAACTCACAGAAGTCAGACCACTGCTGTCTCCTGAGTGTTGGATTACAGATGTGTACCACCACACTGGGCTCAAACTCAAACATTTTCATGCTCATTTGCTTTAGAGCCCAGAGTATAAATAGATCAACTGCTGGTCATTCAGGGACTTCCTGCTTCACACATCCTATACATTAGTTGCTTTTCTAATGGCCGGGCTGACAAAAGTCACCTAAAGAAAGAAAGGTATGTTCCCACGCATGCTCTGAGGGTGCAGTCCGTCCTGGTGGGGAAGGCGTGGGTCAGGAGATGGAGACAGCTGGTTGTTTTGTGTCCACAGAGATATGGCGCTGGTTCTCAGCTTATCTCTCCCCTTTATTCATCCAAGTCGTGTCTGCCCACCCCCCATCCTGGGATAGAACTACTCACCTTAGGCTGGGTCTTCCCTGCCTCCTAGCCCTGTCAGGAAATGCCTGTATAGACGCATATGGAGCTGTGTTCCCGCGATGATTCCACATCCAGCAGGGACAATTAGCCATTGCATTGTATCAACTAGCGTTGTTCATCTGCTAGTCACAGAGACAGTGGACCTGAGCACTATCGTGGGCTCCAAACCACTGCTGCCCTCTCTCTCTCTGATCACCGTATGCTGGTGAGGAACATCACCTGGCCATCTGTAGACCCCAATCCTCCAGGAATTCCCCTGTCTCTCAGTGTGGTCTCTGGCCTGCAATCTTCCCCAGGGCGTAGTCCTCGGAGAAGCTAGTCTATTTTGCATCCACTGTGTGCTACTGCCGCCTCCTGGTCGTGTCCTAAATTTACCTCACAGACCCAGGAGTTTCTGAGGCTTCCCGCAGAGTGAAAAGTCCAGAGGGTGTGGCCGTGATAGAGGATGTTCTGGAACAAGGCACAGCAAGGGGTATAGCCTGGTTAATCTAATCAGATACACAAACCCACTTCCGGTTCCTATTTGTTAGAAATGAGACACTTAATCAGCCCACACTCAAGGAGGTGACTTCAGTTTTATCTCCTCAAAGAATATCAAATAATTTTTGGGTGTGTGTGTGGGTCAGGGAATGAGCCCAAGGCTTTTTTCACTGACTAAATGCTCTCACCACCACTGAGCCCCACCCCTACCCCAACAACTTCTTTTATTTTTTTTTTGTTATTGTTTATTGTCTTTTAAAGATTTATTTATTATGTATAGTGTTCTGCCAGTATGTAGGCCTACACACCAGAAGAGGGCATCAGATCTCATGATAGAAGGTTGTGAGCGGCCGTGTGGTGGCTGAAAATTGAACCCAGGACCTCTCGAAGAACAACCAGTGCTCTTGATCTCTGAGCCACCTCTCCAGCCCTTCGTTTGGTTTTCATGAGACAGGGTCTCACTGTATGACCTGGACTTGGCTATGAAGACCAAGGGGTCCTTGAACTCACACAGATCTGTCTGCCTCTGCTTCCCCAGTGCTGGCATTAAAGGCATGCACCACCAGAGTTGGCAATCTTTGTTTAACATTTATCACACATAATTTATTTATTCTGTATGGGCACACATGCGGGAGGCAGAGGGCAACTGGTAGGGGTCTGCTCTCCTTTCCCACCGTGGAGGTCCCAGGGACTGCACCCCGGTGATCAGGTTTGGCAGCAGGTACTTGATCCACTGAGCCACGACACCACACACCAATGTGTCTTCTCAAATTACTGCAGTGCTTCTACAAACTCCCCTCTCCCCTTACTCCCCTCGCCTGAGCAGGGCAGGTGAGGAGACCTGCTTGGCCATGCTCAGCTGTCAGGAGCATGAGGCCTGAAGACAGCACCTCCTGACCACCACAGCTCAGATGGGACGTCTTGCCTCTGCACAGCACAGTGGGCTCACCTTCTCTCCCACCACTGTCTGGGTAGAACTCCCCTTGTAGCTTTAGAGCAGCGAGTCTGGTGATGGTTGGGAAGTGTCAGCTCCTCTCCATACAGCTTTATCCAATTCTCTAGACTGTTAAAGGTTTAATAATCATGGTTGATGATGGATATAAGTGTAGCGAGCTGTGTGGAATCACAACTGATGGAGATGTATAATCAACTCCTATGGCTAAGGCCTGACCTATGCTATGATCACGCAATGATCATCAGCTGCCTGCATATGCGTGAACCTATGGGCAGTGCCCACCTGGCAATCCGGGATTGGCAGCCCATGCCTACTTTAGGGCTGGGAGAGGTTTGCCCAGAGAGAGAGGGAAGAGAGAAGAGAGAGGTCAAAGAGAGAGGAGAGAAAGAGAAAAAAGAGAGGAGAGAGGGAAAGGAAGAGAGGGGAAGAGAGAGAGAGAGAGAGAGAGAGAGAGAGAGAGAGAGGTCAAGGAGAGAGAAAGAGAGGTCAAAAGGAGGAGGAGAGAAGAGAGAGGAGAGGGAAGGAGAGAGAGAGGAAAAAAGGAGAGAGGAGAGAGGAAAGAGAGAGAGGGGAAGAGAGAGAGAGAAGTGTAAAAAGTCCTGGAATAAAACTGCAGTGAGAAGAGCTCTGGTGGTCGCGTCATCCTTGCGGGACGAGGGTGGATGTGACATATAAGATGCAAAGAAGTTATCTTGTTCACTAGTGGGGAAGCCCTAAGATATTACTATCATTTTGAAATAAACTGCGCCTCTCCCCTTCCTCCCCCCCCCCATTTATTTTCAGGTAAAGAATGTCAAAACAAATTTACAAAATGGCTGTAAAACTAGAAGAACTGGAGAGATGGCTCAGGGGTTAAGAGCACTGACTGCTCTTACAGAGGACTAGGTTCAAGTCCTTGCGCTCACATGGCAACTCCCGACTGTCCCAGGGCATCTAACACCCTCTTCTGGCTCCTGAAGGTACTGCATACATGTGGCACACATACATGTGGTGCACATACATGGGATAGACACACACACACACAACACTTGAATATGTAAAGTAAAATAATTCAAAAACTGTTTTTAAAGTGTGTTTCATTGACCTTCGACTCATAGTGACTTCAACATTCCCTGATCCTAAGTCCCATAGAACTGATGGGAAACTGAGGCTCGGCTTATGGTGGTGACAAATTGGAGTCCTGTCCTTCCTCTGCCTCTTCCCTTCCTGAAGCTCAACCTGGGAGCTAAACAGTGAGGGAGTAGGGGCCATTAAGACAACTGACCCTGAAGGTTCTATTCCCAGCTCATGAAGGGGACCCTGGGTTCTATTCCCAGCACTTACATTGTAGCTAACACCATACCATCTGCATCTCCAGTTCTGGGGATTCAACTCCTTCTCCTGGCCTCTGTGGGCTCCAGACACGCATATGATGCACATACATACATACGTACATACATACATACATACATACAGGCCAAACACGCATACACATAAAATAAAGAACGAGAGAGTGCCCTCTGTCCTCTCTGGACAGCAGAGACACCTTTCAAGGGAACTAAGGCTCGGACCCCCTTTCGCTCGGGCCAGAAGAGCTCTTGCCTACTGTGAGTGAAGGAGTTAATGGACAGGGCTGAGAACCAACCTAATGAGCACTTCCCTCCTGTTAATAAGGCCTTCCAGTGTGAACACACTTGGAATCAAAAGGGCAGAAAAGCCATTATCTTGAAATGCCTGGACTCCTACCTTGGCCAAGCCCTGGGAAGTCATTATGGGGAGTGATGGGCTATTAAATGTTCTCACTTAGCTGTATAACCAGCTAGCAGTCTGAAGGAGAAGGCACCTCTCCCACCCCCAAGCCAGGAAATTAAAGGCAACTTTCTGTGTTCAATTCCCTTTCACCGGGCTTTGCTCCCTGACTGCCTCCTCCTCCCACCTCAGTGTTTAGGTTCTGGAAGATGGCTTTACTTACTGGTAGAGAGGAGGGCTTGTGGGGATGAGGGGGACACAAGGGGTCCCTGGATTGTGGGAAGGAACAAGAGGCAACATGACATAGGCTGGTTTTGGTCTGCAGGCACTGGGGGAACTGGCAGGTGGAAGGAACACGGAAGCTTTTGCAGCTCTCTGGATACTTAGCTTCATCAACTCTCAGATTCTGCAGGGAGTAAGAGACGAGAGGCTCAGTCAGGACTCCAGTTGAGTAAGACATCTATCCTGTACTCCAGCCACCTTTTGTTGTGGAATAAATATGGCCACTAAGTCCTTCCTGTGCTTCTCCTTGGAGGTTGGGTCTATTTCCTCAACTTTCCTGACCAGCTGGCTCTCAGGACTTCGTAGAGCAGTGAAACATAGCAGAAGGGACACTGTGTGAGTCCCAGGTGATGCAGTCAGGGACACACCACCCGGAACAGGGAATCTTGTCTTACTGTTTTAAGATGACAGAATCAGTAACAAGTTTCTAGACCCTTCCTTTTCCCATCTCCCCTGCATCAGGTCATAAAACCTAGGAGGTATTTTTCCTTCCTTCCTTCCTTCCTTCCTTCCTTCCTTCCTTCCTTCCTTCCTTCCTTCCTTCCTTCTTCCCTTCCTCCCTTCCTTCCTTTCTTGTTTTGATTTTTTGAGACAGGGTTTCTCTGTGTAGCCGTGGGTGTTCTGGAACTTGCTCTGTAGACCACACTGACTCAAACTCAGAGATCTGCCTGCTTCTGCCTCCCAAGTGCTGGAATTAAAGACATGTACCACCACCACTAGGCAGGACTTCCTGATGTCCCTTGAAGCCACCCTCAGAACCTTATGTGACAAGAAAGGAACACCCTTATCTCTGAAGATGAAGGGAATAAAGAGAAGTTTCCAGGATGTTACCATTGGGTCAGACATTCTTGTTCTCCCTTACTTCCTCACCGTCATCTGCAAGCCTTCCATGAAAACACTCAGGCATAGCCAGGCAGTGGTAGTGCACTCAGGAGGCAGAGGCAGAGGCAGGCTGACTGCTATGAGTTCGAAGCCATCCTGGTCTACAGAGCGAAGTCCAGGACAGTCACAGCCACACAGAGAAACCCTGTCTCAAAACAGAAACGAAACCACTCAGGCTTACCAGCTGGGAGAATTCTTTATTTACATATGAAACCTTTCATGTTACCCAGAACTTCTTTAAATAAATTTGCGTGTTTTCCTTTGGCTACTGGGACCTTGACCGTGAGCCTCAGCTGGATAGGGAAAGCTGCTTCCTGTTCTTACACAGAACTAATCCCGAACAGTTCCCACACTCACCTCCCATCCGTCAGGATCACAGCTCCTCAGACGCGATACAGAGCCGTGACAATCAGCTCTCTGTGGACAGGCCCAGGCCAGTCTTCCAAACCTCCAGCTGCCTAGAGTTTGCTGTGGGAGCCCTAATGCTTCATGACTCGAGGTCTGTTCAGCCAAAATCCCGTTATGCAGTCTCAGAAGACTAGGACCATCTTTAATGTCACAAGGACTAGGGAAGACAGTCTACGCTGTCCCAATCGGTTCCATGACCTCATGAACCCTGCCCATGTCCAGTGCCAGCTTTGAGTGGGGACTTAGGAATCCGAGACCCTGAGAGAGGCCTCTGGCTACTCTCGTATTCCTGTATGGCATAGCTCTTACCTTCTGTGGGGAGAGCATCATTTTGTACCTTTTCCTGGAACAATTGTTGTGCGCTGTACATCTGACCTGTGTAAAAATAGGATGAAATCTGAGCTCACCGCTAAATTGGACTGAAGCCCTGGTGGCGATTTAGACTGAAATGCCTTTATAGCTCTGAATATTTCATGATCGTCGAGAGTAGAATAACCAGCATTATTTATTAATGACGGGTGGGTCACCCATCACAGGTATTACGATATTTTGCTGCACAGTGTCGGCCAGGGGGTACTAGCTTCAGGGGTCAAATCTAATGTGACAAAATGTAGTGATCTCAGACTTTTGACAAAACTCCAGAGACTCACTGTGAGGCTTCTGCTCGCCATTAGGTAGGGCAGGGCAGGTCTGGCCCTGGTCCAGGCCCAGTGAGATGCAGATGCAGCATCCCCAGCAGAAACAGGACAGCAGCTCTCCCAGGTAGCATTCTGACGCCGTGAGATAACCGAAGAGATTAACATGGAGGGAGAAGAGGTTTTGTTTTGTTTTGGTTTTTGTTTTTCCCTTGTTCTGTTTTTGTTTTTCTGCTCCTGATTTTGAAGATTTCAGTCCACGACTAGTTGGCACCATTGCTTTGGTCTGTGGTGACACAGCAGGGCCTGGTGGAGGCAGGAGCATAACCATGACAGAGCCAGGAACCAGAGGAAGAGAAAGGCTCGCTTCAAAGGCACGTGCCCCCATGACCCAAGCCTTCCACCAGACCCGAGCCTCGCTCAGCGCTCAATATCACTACCCTCGAGGCCAGGATTTGAACACATGAAGCTTTTCAGGACACTTACTCAAACTTTAGCACTGCCTTTGCCCATGACTCTGTTTTCACACACACGTGGCCGATTGCGGCCTTAACCGTGAGCCACATTATCATAAATATAGTGAGTACCATACATTAGGAGGTGGAAAAGGCCTAGAGAGATGGTCCCATCATTAAAAGCACTTGTTGCTTTTGCAGAGGACCTGGCTTTGGTTTCTAGCATGGACAACCACTTTTAACTCCAGTTCCAGGGGCTCTGATGCCCTCTTCTGACCTCCATAGGCTCCTGCATGCACACGGTGTGCATATAAACAAACAAGTAAGCATACACATACACACACACATAAATATAAATAAAATGTTAAATGCTATATACATATATACACATAATATATATATACACATATATGTATATATAGAGAGAGAATTCATCTAACCTTTATTATAGTATATTGCTCTAATTGTTCTAATTTTATTTTTTACTACATTTATTTCTTTTATTGTGTATGTACGAGAGTGGGCAAGTGTGTCATGGCACACATGTAGAGATCAGAGGACAGCTTGTGGGAATGGCTTCTCTCCTTCAACCATGTGGGACCTGAGGATCAGACTCAGGTCTTCAGTCTTGGTGACAAGTATCTTTACCTGCTGAGCCATTTCGATGCCCCAATTGTTCTATTTTATTATTAGCCACTGTGGATCAGCTAACTGAGCCTAAATTATACATTAAATTGTATTGCTATAGAAAAAAAAAACCATAGCCTACACAGGTTTGCAGTGTCGGGCCTTTGTTGGGAGATCTTGGACTACATGCTGTGCAGGCACAAGAGACGCTGTAGTCTAAGTTTGGCTTGGAACTCAGTGCGAAGAGCTTCAACAATGGGGGAAAGGAAGTAAATAGGCTTAGCTGTATTAGAAGGGATTTACGGTGACCTCAGAGAAACTTGCTGGCCTTAGCAGTTCTCCCAGGTCTTGCTGGAATGCTATTTTCATCTTCTTGAGTCCCTTACCCTGGTCAGACCGTTCAGCAAGCAGGGCTCTGTGCAGGAACTCAAACCACTCTAGGAACTCTGGCTACTCTGAGCAGAAAGGATTCCGGAGAGGAAATTCATAACCACTGGAGTGAGCTAACTCCCCAGACCCCGTTCAACTGGCCTGCCTCTGAGGCTATCCGTACAATGATCCACCCACACTTGACCTTTCTGTAGTTGGTTATTGTGATAACTGCTAAAAATCTGATCAGAGGAGCTAGGAGTGGCGATCACCAACACTGGGGAAACTGAGGCGGGGATCTGGAGTCAAGGCCAGCAAGGGCTACCTGACACCCTGTTTTAACAGCCCTCCGTCCCCAGAAAACCTATTCAGAGAATAACAGAATACAAAGCCTAGCTTCTTTTGCACCAGTTTTTGGTGAAACTCGTTTTCCAATCCTGTTCGATACAAATTTGAGCTTTGTAGTTTACGCGAACGTGACCATTCTATAACGACTCCATCAAATGGTTGTCTTTGGTTTCTTCATTAACCGCTTTAAAAAAATTGAGACATTATCATTGCTGTTGTTTAGATTTGTTTGTTTGTTGGAGACAGGGCCTCATGTAGCTCCGGCTGACCCTGAGCTTCTGATCTTTCTGCCTTAGCCTCCTATGTACTGAGATTGCATGCATGTGCTACCACAGGTCCCTAGCTGTAGTATCTAAAGTTTTGAGACGTGGCCTTGCTATGTAGCCCAGGTTGGCTCCCAACTTGCTATCTTACTGCTCCATCCTCCCTGCTGCTGGCATTGAATGTATGTTCCATCTGCCCTGTTCCTCTTCATTCTTGGTTTTTTGTTTTTGTTTTTCTCCCAGTAAAACTCCGTGGGGGCCTGGAGGGCAGTTCTTTTAGCGCCTCAGATTGTTTTTGGTGAGGACTGTTGTTTGTCCTTCAGATAATCTGTCCCTGGTAGATCCTGTTGATTCTCTCCTGCTGCTTTTAAGACTTTGCCCTTTGTCTTTAGAAGCTTGACTATAATGTCTTGGTATAGGTTTGAAGGGGGCGTTGTCACATTTGGGGGTTACTTGGTTTCTTGAAGCTATAGGTTTATGTTTGTTGCGGTGTTTAAAAAATATTGGCCTTTCTTTCTTTCTTTCTTTCTTTCTTTCTTTCTTTATATTTATTTTTGTTTTTTTTTTTTGAGGCAGGGTTTCTCTGTGTAGCCTTGGCTGACCTGGAACTCCATCTATAAACCAGGCTGGCCTCGAACTCACAGAGGTCTGCCTGCCTCTGCCTCCTGAGTGTGGGGATTAAGGGTGTGCACCTCAAAGCCAAACTTGGTCACTCTTTCTTTAAGCCCCTTTCCAGCTGTGCTTTCTTTTCTGATCCATCCAGAAGTTTCTCTTGGTCGGTCTCTCTGTCTGGCTGCTGAATTCACCCAATGAAGTGTGTATGTGTGTGTGTACATGTGTGTGTGTGTGTGCAAGCATGTGTGCATGCATGTGTGTATAAAGTTATGTTCTAAAAGTTTTCTATCTGGCTCTTTGTTTTAACCATGCTTGTGATTGATCACTACATCCCTAATACGATGACTGCAAATGGATGCATCGCTTAGCATACATCAGGTTAGATTCCCAGCAATGCAAAACCCCAAATAGCAGCCAAAGCTTTTGCCAGATAGTTCTAGTGTCTATGTCATCTCCATTTACATTCGACAATCACCTTGTCCAGAGCATCAAGAAGAGGCAAAGCAGCATTGCCACCACCCACCCCTACACCCTAGGGATGGATGTCCATCAGTAGAGACCACCTCAAAGAGTCAAAAATACCCCAGGAATCATGCTGGGAGAGAAGAAAGCCCTGCACCAGCTACAGGGGGAGCTTGCTTCCCTGGAAGCCATTTTCACACAGTCCTGACAACTCAGGACCACCTTGCAGGAGAAACTGGAGCAAAGAGAAGGATGGTCAGTTGTGGACAAGAGCTCCCCAGCCCCCAGGACTGGCTTAGTTACACAGGGCTCTTGCCCCCATTTAGAACTAAACCTCACGCCAGCTCCCTGATGGATCCCCGGTGTTTATTCCCCTTCCCCATATGGCCACAGTGGCTATAACGCTCCCGGCTTCTCTTTTAGCTGGTATATTGAGCCTGGCAGGCCAAGCCTGGCTTGCTCAGCCGCCAGCACTCAGGCCGGTACCCTAGAGACTCCTGAGAGTCTCATCCCATGGTTTTCTGAGTCACATTGCTCAGCAGATGTAATTTATAACAAGATTTAAAGATTAGGCAAAGCTTAAATTTGAAGTAGAGTTTCAAAGTAAAGCAAAAACACTAGTCGGTTGGTTTATCTCCCGGGAAGTTCCTTCAGCAAACGAGGCAAGGGTGGTTTTATGAGGCACATTGTTTAGGTTTTAGGGATGAAAGAGGGTGCAAACTCTGCTCAAGTCCCAACTACAAACACTGCGGCCAAATAAGCCTAGATTGCTTGTCTTAACTTTCATGTTTACTATGACTTTAGGGATACTGTCTCCGGCGGCAGTTTCGATGGTATCAGCTGTGCTGAAGTTTTTGACTCTCAGACAATGGGAAACTAGATAGCCCAGGGTTGGGGCCTGTCCCAGATCCTCTCTTTCTTCCCTGTCTCGTCTCAATCTTTTCTCGTGCATGTTGACATTTTCCTAGATTTTGGTACAAAAAATGTTTAAGGTTTGTCCATGGTGAACTATTTAAAGTTTATTTATGCAGGGTCATATATGGTGAGTACCCACACTGAGCGCCCACACTGGGAGTGCTCACACTGAGGGCCTACACCTAGCACCCACACCGAGCGCCCACACTGAGCGCCCACACTGAGATGCTCACACTGAGGGCCTACACCGAGCGCCCACACTGAGCGCCCACACCGAGCACCCACACTGAAATGCCCACACTGAGCTCCCACACTGAGCGCTCACACCGAGCGTCCACACTGAGCTCCCACACTGAGCGCCCACACCGAGCGTCCACACTGAGCGTCCACACTGAAATGCCCACACCGAGCGTCCACACTGAGCGCCCACATTGAGCTCCCACACCGAGTGCCCACACCGAGCGTCCACACTGAG
>NW_004949158.1:824353-826229 GCF_000317375.1 Microtus ochrogaster
ACTGAAATGCCCACACCGAGCGTCCACACTGAGCGCCCACATTGAGCTCCCACACCGAGTGCCCACACCGAGCGTCCACACTGAGCGCCCACACCTAGCGTCCACACTGAAATGCCCACACCGAGCGCCCACACTGAGCGCCCACACCGAGCGCCCACACTGAGCGCCCACACTGAGCGTCCACACTGAGATGCTTGAGTTTAAGTCCGTGCGCAGTGGGATCATGGCACTGTACATTAAACTGATAAATTGTCTGTTATTTGAGCTCACTGAGAATCAGAGTCTGGAAATTGGGGTTGCTGTGCTCCCCATTTCAGACCCATGCATGTTTGTCTCAAAACGTCTGCCAAGTCTGCGACAGGGAGAGAGAACGGCAAAACAGCCCAAGAGTAAAAATGTCACATGCTTAAAATCAGGAGACCCAGAGGTCACTCCTCTATTGATGTTATAAAATGCCCAGAGTGGGGAAGAGCAGCCAAGGTTCAGTCAAGCAGAAAAAGTGCAACTGGGAACTCCAGCTGATGCCTCAACTTCCCCATCCTGCAAGACAGCCCTAGCACTGCAGTTAATGGTGTCGTTCTATTGCTATCCCTTGTCACTTACATTTTACTTTAGACTGCTGTATACTTAATGAAGTTACTCATTCAAAAGCAAAACTATAAATACTGTTGATCCTTCTCTGGACCGTTCAGAACAGTCGCACTGAACAAGACATTGGTTTCTCTTTTAGCTGGGTCCGCTTTGCCAGCGGGATTGATACAGAGATCCTAGAACAATGAACCCTAAGAATTACAGCTTCCCTGGGAATGCCACACAGGAAGAGCAAAGAGTCATTCCTGCTCCCTGCCCCTGCCCGTCCATCCACCCCCCTCCCCTTGGCTCAAGGCACTGACACTTGTCTCCTAGTTAGTCAGCATGTGTGATTTCTGGGCTTTGGCTTCATCTTTTGGTAAGACAGTCAAACTAGGAAAGGCAGAGAGAAATCATTTCCGTTTAGCCCAAATGGAAAGAAGTTCATCTTCCTTTAGCAATTTCTGTTTCCTAATTTCTTTGGAATAGGGAAACTGAGGCAGGTTTATGAATTTAAGTGCTCAGCAGCAGTGTTAGTGGTTTTGATGGAAACATGGACTCTTTAACTCTCCCGTTGCGGTAAGCCTCCTTCCTGTGGCTGCCACGGTGCGCGAGTGTCTGCTGACGCTCAGAACTGGGAGGAAAGGAGTCAGGGTCCTTCCTAGGCACCTGCTGAGTTTCATCACAGGCTCCTTCATACGGCCTGGCCACCAGCCTGCGAGTTCTAACTCTCCACTCAGTGCCCATGGCCTCTACCACTAGCAAGAAGGGGAGGCGGCTTTGCTCTCTTCTGGTACAGTGCATGGAGTCCAGCTTTTCCAGGTAGGGATGTGTGGGGTGGGGAATGCAGTGTCCATGGGCCCCGGAGGATGAGGCTCCTCCTCCCACTGGGCAGTTCTCTGAGCGCGCCCTCCAAGGGCGGGTCTATCCCTGGGACACAGTAGTGCAAGGAGAGAAGATAACTGACTCTTGCACTCGTGCTTGGCACATGCACACTCACCCACAAATGTAGCCCACGCAGGAGTATGTAATAAATAATCCCTAAGGCAGAAAGGAAGCGGCTCACTTGCTGCTCTCACGCCTCAGGTTCTGGGGCCACAGGCGGGCGTGCCTGCCTCTCTCCAGCTTCAGGGTCCTCCTGTGTCTGTTTTATTGTATTGCCTGGAGTTGATAGCTGTAATTACTGAATCTTAGTGAAATTGGTGATTTTTCTAGTTTTGTCTAGTTATTTTTTTAAATATTTATTATGCATACAATATTCTGTCTGTGTATATGCTTGAAGGCCAGAAGAGGGCACCAGACCCCA
>NW_004949158.1:826379-828077 GCF_000317375.1 Microtus ochrogaster
ACAATATTCTGTCTGTGTGTATGTCTGCAGGCCAGAAGAGGGCACCAGACCTCATTACAGATGGTTGTGAGCCACCATGTGATTGCCGGGAATTGAACTCAGGACCTTTGGAAGAGCAGGCAACGCTCTTAACCACTGAGCCATCTCTCCAGCCCCTTGTCTAGTTATTTTTGAAACAGGGTTTCACGTAGCTTAGGCTGACCTTGAATTTTACCCTCCTTCCCCCAACAAAGACAGGGTTTCTCTGTCTATCCTGGAACTCACTCTGTAGAGCAGGCTGGCTTTGAACTCCCAGAGATCTGCCTGTCTCTGCCTCCCAAGAGCTGGGATTAAAGGCGTTCGCCACCCTGGCCAGGCGTCGTTGAACTCTTTACATAGCCCAGAATACTCTTTTTCTCCCAAAGGCTTGTATAAATATATATATATATATTCGAGACAGGGTTTCTCCGTAGCTTATATATTTTATAAGAGTGCTCTGTCTGCCTGTACATCTGCTGCCAGAAGAGGGCATCGGATACCGCTTGCACCTAACTCCACTATGCCCAGCCTCAGAATGTTCTTGAACTCCTGATCCTCAAATTGCCAACTTGCCCAACTGGCTGTTGGTTTGTGTTGTTCTTGTTTTAATTGCTATAAAAGTCTTAATATAAAATCAAAGATTAATCATTTTCAAATACACAACGCAATGGTGTTTAGTACACCCACAATGTCCAATTAGCTCTACTTATTTCCAAGGCATTTTTCGGCACCCTAAAAGGAAACCTCATACCCTGTAGGAAGTTACTTCTGATTCCTCTGTCCCACCCAGTCCTTGACAATCGCTAGTTGATTTTTTTGTATTTACTGCTCATGTAAATAGAACCATGCAACATATAAAAAAATTTAAAGTTTTCATTAATGCATATAACTACACCCAACAATGGTTTAATTATATCTTTTTTCATATGTGTGCAATGCATTTTGATCATGCCCACCCACTCATCCCCATTATCCTCCCTTGCCTACTGATTGTCTCTTGCTAACTAGCTCTCCCCTCTGCCTTCTATTTTGCCTAGTTTTTCTTTTAAATTATTATTATCATTATTATTATTTAAGTGTGCGTACATTTGGTTGTGTAGGGGTGATGTGCACACCTGTGAGTGTGCAGGTGTGTACATCCATGAGGCCAGTGGAGGACGTCATCCTCTATCTCTGCTGCTGACCCTCACTATTGTGGACCGGCTGGCCAGCCTGCACACCTCCAGACTCACCGGTCACCTCCAGTGCTGGCGCTACAGGCAGACCAGTCATGTCTGAATTTTTATGTGTGTACTGGGGGTTCGGAATCAAGGCCCTTATGTTTGCACAGCATCTTCCCAGCCCCTCTTCTTCTTCCTTCCTTCCCTCCCTCCCTCCCTCCTTCCCTTCTTCCCTCCCTCCCTCCTTCCCTCCCTTCCTCCTTTCTTTTTGTGTGAGTTTGTTAGTGGGACTTGTTACTGGGTGCATGGGTGAGGGGTTCTTTACAGGAAGACGAGCAACGTACTAGTGACCACACGACTGAAGGAAATATCTCTCCCTCCAGCAACTATTAACTGCACCTAGCTCTTTAAGGAAGTGCCACCACCTGTTGTTCTTTTGGAAAACTACAACTCCCATGCTCCCCCTGGACTATGGATACCTGTCGCTCCCCATTAAAAAGGCAGGGCCACACGAGGCTCT
>NW_004949158.1:831267-839195 GCF_000317375.1 Microtus ochrogaster
TTTGTGTTTCCCTCCCCCATTAAAGTGAACCCACGTGGGAGCCGCCGTGTCGTGTCTGTGTTTGTTCCGCCGTGCGTGTCTGTCCTGTGCCCCGTGTTCAAGAAGAACACCCCCTGCACCCCCCGTTTATTATTTTTTAAGAAGAACACCACCGCCCAGCTTAAATAAATCTTTTTATTTTATTTTATTTTTTTAAAAAAAACAACAATATATCCAGAACCTGGAAACAACCTAAATGCCCCTCGATCAAAAAATGGCTAAGAAAAATCTGGTACATTCACACAATGGAGTACTTACTACACAGCAGAAAAAAATAACGACAGTTTAAATTTCACAGGAACATGGATGGAGCTAGAAAACATTATTTTGAGTGAGGTAACCCAGACACAGAAAGACAATTATCACATGTACTCACTCATAGGTGGTTTTTAAACATAAAGCAAAGCCAGCCTACAAACCACAATCCCAGAGAACTTAGACAACAACGTAGACACTAAGAGAGACTTACATAGATCTAATCTACATGGGAAGTAGAAAGTAGAAAAAGACAAGATCTCCTGTGTAAATTGGGAGCATGGGGACCTTGGGGGAGGATTGAAGGGGGGAGGGGAAAGGCAAGGAGGGGAGCAGAGGAAGATGTAGAGCTCAATAAATATCAATAAAAAAGAAAACAAACTATTCTTTTTTTATTTTACATACCAATTCAAGTTTCCACTCCCTCCTCTCCTCCCATCCCCTCCACTTACACCCCAGTCCCCAATCCACTGCTCATCCCCAATCCACTCCTCAGAGAGGGTAAGGTACATTGCTTTGATGAAGGTCCAAGGCCCTCCCTACTATATCTAGGCTGAGCAACGTATCCATTCAAAGAGACTAGGTTCCCCAAAAGCCAGTAGAAGCAGTAAGAATAAATTCTGGTGCCACATAAATCTTAAAAAAAAAATTAACGGGCCCCGAATAGTGGGACCAAGACCTGTTGTTGACAAATGAACTGACTCTTTGGAACCTATTTTCTATGGTGGAATGCTTTACCCGGCCTTGATGTAAATTTTATTATAATAAAATAAAAAAAATTAAGTTATAAGTGCTAGTGGGACAAGCATAAGATAAGGTCGAACATTCATAACTAATAGTAAGTCTCCATGTCACGATTTGGGAGCTGGTTGGTGGCCCAAGAGAGAGCCTGCTACAAATTAGCCGGGCAGTGGCTACACAGAGAAACCCTGTTTTGAAAAACCAACCAACCAAACACACAAACAAAAAAGAGTTTTAGTCTTGTTTTCTCTTTTTTGTATTTATGCCCAGAGGTAGAATTGCTGGATCACATAGTAATTCTTTGTTTTTCCCTTCCAAAAATCACTATAATTTTGCACAGTGATTGTAGCACTTCGCTTTCCAGCAGCAACGCTCAAGAGTTCTAATTTTCCTGCAGTAAACACATATTTTCTGTTGTTTTGTTTATTTTTTTCAGACCCAGAATCACGATCCCTGGCAAACTCTCTACCATTGCCAAGTTCATCCCCACCCTGGTACCAGCTAGTCTAGAGGGTGTGAATGGGCTTTGATTTGCATTTGCCTGATGGTTGCTGATTGGAGCAGCGGTCCACGTGCACAGATCTTAAGTTTGTTTGTCTTTGGAGAAAGACCTACCCTGAATTTAATTTTAAATGTATTTGGCAGCGCATATGCTAGAATTGGTACAATAAAGAGAAGATTAGCATGGCCCTGGGCAAGGATGACACGCATATTTGTGACGCATTCCATATTTTTTTTTAAAAAAAAGTAGACAGAGACCAAAGTCAGTGGACCCTCCAACAGTGTAACGAGAGGCCATACCAGCAACTGAAAGTGGTTCTGTGATGTAGAATTGGAAATACCTGTGTATGCAGTTCCATTCCTGTCTTTAGTTACAAGTAGAAACTGATTTAAAACCCACGTCTTCACTAACCACTGACATTCTCTATAGATGGAAAAGTGGTTTTTTCCTTTTTTTGGGGGGGGGGACTGGGTGTGGTGGCACACCCTTGTAATACAACTAGGTTACACCGTAAATCCTGTCTCAAAGGAAAAAGAGGTCTTTTTTTTTTTTTATAGAAAGAAACATTTTTCAGTTTCTATTTTTAAGGCTAGAGCTGCTTGCTTTGCAAGCGTTGCAGCTGTTTTCAGAACAGGCGATCCCAAACTCTTCAGAGAGTTCTAGAACCTCTGAAGGGCCTTATCGCCTGCTGCCATGTCTGCATGGGGACGGTTTTATATTAGTAAAATTTAACAATAAAATATTTATTACAGTTTCTGTCTCTCTGAGTGACAATGAGAGCCTGTTTTAATCGTTTGTGTTATAAAACCTGAGTTGCATACAAATGATCTTTCCAGAAAGGTCCTCCAATAATTAGTCTAATTAAATGCCCATTAAAAAATGTTTGCAATTGTAAAGGTTAGTTAGTTCTTTAGAAGATAAGAAGGAATAACCGAGGGGAGGGAGCTGTGGAATTGGGATGGAGTGGATGTTTGATTTGCGCAGATGCTCAACGACTCAGGTTGAGAGGTCCAGGGAGTGGGAAGCAGGGTCGTTTTTGCACTTAGAGGACGAAGGGTCCCGGGTCGCTGGCTTGAGGATATCTGTCCATGGACGCCGTCTTCTGAGACTGTAGCGTCATTTCCATTCACTCCCAGGGATTCTTCCCTTCTGTTTTGCCCCGGGACAGGAGGGGCGAGCGTCCTCCCACCACGAGGCTGACGGAGAGTCTCAGCTTCTGCAGCAGGCGGTAAGCACTGGAATCTGTGCTGCGCTCCGGACCTTGGTTGTGTGGACGCCTTGTGACCTCAGGTAACTGGACGTGCAGCGCCCCCTGGCGGCGGAACCCACCTGGTGCCGCTACCTTCACCCCTGCGGGGACCACTCAACCCGGGACAGCTAGGCTGCACTGCTTAGAGTCTAGAGTTCCTTGATGGCACTCTTAGCTAGGGAGGACAGTTCGGGGTCCTGGAGTGCACTTATAGCGCAGGTACAGTTGGCTCCGAAGTCCTCAGGAGCGCGGTGCTTGTCTTACACCTGATTTGCTCTGGGCTGGCTTGTGGTTCCTGGGTAAGAGCAAGGTAAGAACGTCTTTCCTTGGGCTCTCAGATGACTTAGGTCCCCCGAAGCAGAATTAAGGGGGAGGGTGCCAATAAACAGTGCTGGGAGTACTAAACACAAGTAGACGGGAGGAAAAAACAAAAGAAGACAAACCCCCAACCCTAGTTCCACAGTCGGTATATTGCGCAAAACTTAATTTGCAATACGCTGTAGACAGAGACACAGAAGCTGTAATTCTAAAGCTTTAGAACGGGCAAATATCTTTGTGCCCTACACATCCCCATGTCGTCATCATCATAATTATCAATTTATTTATTTTAACAGGGTCTCTCTATGTAGCCCTTTCTGTCTGGAAACTGCTATATAGACTAGGTTGGCCTCGAACTCACAGAGGTCCCCCTTTGCGCGATTAAAGGCAGGTGTGACCAAGGCCATCCACTCCCGTGTTTATTGCACCAGAGTTTGCATTAGCTGAGATAGATAGAGGTGGGGGTTGGACTACAACTTGTAGGAAACAAAAGTATCCGGTAATGTGGACGGAACAGAGGTCTTCAGAGTCCAGGAAGGCGTGCTGACTCACACCGGGACTCTTAGCCAGGGAAGGCGGAGGCAAGAAGACTCCAGAGGGCTGGGTGGGGCGGCTCTTGCCGTTAATCTTGGCAGAGGCAGAGCATCTTTCCGAGTATGAGACCAGCCTGGCATACATAGTGAGTGAGTGTTTCCAGGACAGCAGAATTACACAGAGAAACCCTGTCTCAAAAAAAAAAATTTCCTCTGTAGAAAGAGGAAAGAGTTCACTTCTTCGCACAAGACCACAAACCAAGTAATCTGCTGGAAAAAGAACGAATTCAGAATGCAGGGGCTCTGTGATGATTCAGCGTGTAAACGGTTCTCTGGCTGTGTCAGGGCCTTTGGGGATTTCCATTACAAATGTGTCCATGGAAAAGGTCCCACAGAGCAGTTTGTCTCACCGGAGCCGGAAGTCCATGATGTTGGAAGGTCTGAAGAGGACGGTCAGTTCATTATTGCATGTGATGGTATCTGGGTCGCCACGGGAAACGAAGTGCTCTGTCCAGACTTGAAGTCACTGATGACCTTGAGAAAGTTTCCGGTGAAGCAGTCGACACCTGTTTGTATAAGAGAAGTCGAGATGTGAGTGTGATTTTAATCTCTTTTCCTAGTACACCTAACATCTCAGCAGAAGCTGTGGAGAGGGAGGCAGAGCTGGACAAGTACCTGGAATGCAGAGATCATAGCAGCATTGTTTGTCATAGGCAGAACCTGGAAACAACCAAAATGCCTCTTGACCCAAGAATGGATAAGGAAAACATAGTACATTTTCTTTTGTGGAAGACTATACAGCAGAAAAAAATAATGACATCTTGAAATTTGTGGGCAAATGGATGGTTCTAGAAACATCATATTGAGTGAGGTAACCCAGACCCAGAAAGACAAATATCATATGTACTCACTCATAAGTGGTTTTTAAACATAAAGCAAAGAAAACCAGCCTACAAATCACAATCCCAGAGAACCTAGACAACAATGAGGACACTAAGAGAGGCTTACAGAGATCTAATCTACATGGGAAGTAGAGAAAGACAAGATCTCCTGAGTAAATTGGGAGCATGGGGACCTTGGGAAAGCGTTGAAAGGGAGGGGAGGGAAAGAAAGGGAGGGGAACAGAGAAAAATTTATAGCTCAATAAAATCAATTTTTAAAAAAAGCCTTAAAAAGGAAATCATAAAGAAGCAGGGGAGGGCATCCCTGACTTAGCCCATACTATGCACACATTAGCCACACTAGCCAGAGAGACCATCCCCATCCTCCCACCGGGGGTGAACTGGCAAGCAAGTGGAATGTAATTGAAGCCTTCTACAATAGACTGAATCCTTACAAAAATGACGATGCTGATGCCCCATCAGCTGCTGATCTGTGGGGAAGCCGCTCATCTGGCCACAGATTCACCTTTGCCTCCACAGGAGAGCACAGCTCAACTCTGCCGAGCCTTTGAACATCCACCATCAACTTTAAGGAAGGGGTCCGGCATGGCTGAGGGACCACACCAGAGAACTTGGGCGGTGGAACAGCTAGCCCAGAATGGATTGTTTTTAACTGTAAATTCGAGACTTATGTAAACGTGATTTCAAACTGTAATTCATGTTGTAAATCAGGCTCCAGCAATTTTCGTTGTATGATTTTGGTTTTTTGGTAAAGTATAGTCGTCCTTGTAGGAAGTGCTCATATTTAATTATGAACAATGATAAAGGAAATGTTTGGCTTGTTGTGTGACACAGCAGATAGAGTCGTGGGACAGGGAGAGCAGCAGCCACAGCTCGATATGGGCACATGGTTATGAAGAATTCCAAAAGCTTCCAAAGCTGCACACCCAGGGAGTTATAAAAAGCTGTCTGTGGGGGGCTGGAGAGATGGCTCAGTGGTTAAGAGCATTGCCTGCTCTTCCAAAGGTCCTGAGTTCAATTCCTGGCAACCACATGGTGGCTCACAACCATCTGTAATGAAGTCTGGTGCCCTCTTCTGGCCTGCAGACATACACACAGATAGAATATTGTATAAATAATAAATAAACAAATACTTTAAAAAAAAAAGCTGTCTGTGTTCTGGTGAGGGGCTGGCTTGTTCACACAGCCGCTTCTTCTCACCTGTCTCTAGAATGCCCCTCCAGCAGCCGAGAGCACTGCAGGTGACAGCAGGTGACACAGTATGTTTGTGAGAGTGTCGATTTTGGGTTGAAATGATTCTTTGCACATCTTTATGAGCCCTTACACTCAGTAGGAAACTGTCACATTTTTTTCCTATCGTGATTGGCTGGGCCTGCTGCGGTTTCTAATAAGATATTCTGAATTCCATTTTATCAATAAAACTTGGTTTAACAAACAAGGGGGGGGAAGCACACTATAGTTTTGAAAATGAACTGTTGGTTTTGTTTGTTTCTTTTGAGACAGAATCTTTACACAGCCCTTTCTGCCCTGGAACTCACTATGTAGACCAGGCCGGCCTTGAGAACACACAGGGATCCACCTGCCTCTGCCTCCTGGCATCGAAGACGTGCACTACCTTGTCCAGCTTTGGGTAGTTCCAATGACATTTTATTCTACTTCTACCAGGGCTTGTGAGGCAGGAATAAGGGAAATGAAAGCCCTAGGCAGTCAGCTATTTTCCAGGCACTGCCTGAGACGCAAATAGTAACACAGCAATATCAGCTTCCTCTGAGACAGAGCGTCTTTCACAAATGGTTTGGTCCATGGTTAACAATACCTTTTCTGATGTGGCCAGCAAACACTTAACTTGCTCAGACAAGGCCAGAGACCTCCCAAGACAGGAGAAAACCCTGTGGGGATTTTCTATGTGTGCGTTTGTTTCTAAATTTTATCACCATGTACATGTATACACATGTCATAAGCATGTGGAAACCAGAGGGTAGCTTTTGGGAGCTGGTTCTATCCTTCTGCCATAGGATCAGGGAGTTGAATTCAGGTTGTCAGGCCTGTGCAGCAAGCTTCTTTACCTCAGAGGCATTTTAATAGCCCAGGAAAAAAAAAATCCTGTTTTACAACTTTAAATAGACCAGCCTGAAGCCAGGAGGTGGAAAACACTATTCTCTGAAGATATAAGGAAATGAGAGAGGCGACTCTACCCTCACTAAGACAGTGTCCCTCTATGCATCTCTGCCTATCCCGGAACACTCTAGGTAGACAAGGCTGCCCTTGAACTCACAGAGATCCTCCGGCTTCTGCCTGCTGTGTGTTAGGATTATAGGCATGTGCCGCCATGCCTGGTGAGATATATTCTTTAAAAACATATTTTTATTTATGTGTTTGTGTATGAGAACATATATGTGAACGTGTGTCATGCATCAGAAATTGCCCAGGAATCCTGATGGTGGTGCTGGGTGCCCTGGAACGGGAGTGACGGGCAGGCGTGAGTTGCGTGACACTGTGCTGGGAACTGGACTCAGGCCCTCTGGAAGAACAGTGTTCTTAGCCACCGAGCCACCTGTCCAGCCTCTGAGTTTTATGTTTAAATACAAAGACACCCTTCCTCCCCTCTGTGCACTTGCTCGCAGACTCTCAACTAAGCCCACTGTGTTTGTTTTAGCTGCTCTCTGAGTTCCAGGAAGCAGGACCTGTTGCGGAGACTATGAAGGAAGGTTGCTCACTGGATTGGCTTCTCAGTCTGCTTTCTTATGCAACCCAAGACCACCTGCCGGACCACCACTCCACAGTGGGTGGGGCCTCCCCACATCATTTATTAATCTAATCAAGAAAAATTGACGGCCTCACAGACTTGCCTGCAGACTTGCCTGCAGACTAGTCTGATGGAGGCGTTTTCCCAGTTGAGATTGGTTCCTTGTTCCCAGATCACTATACCTTGTACCAAGTTGATGAAACACTAGCCAACACTCTCTCCTCAGTCTCCACTGAAGCCTGGATGTACACACCTTTACCCCAGCACTCAGAAAGCAAGTGAGGCAGATTTCCCTTAGCTCTAGGCCAGCCCGGCATACATGGAGAGATGGCACAGCAGTTCACAGTACATGCTGATCTTGCAGAAGACCCAGGGTGGCTTCCCAGCATCCACAGGGTGGTTACCGTCATCCATAACTCCAGTCCTGAGGGGGGTGGTGAAGGATTGATGTCCTAGCCTCCAAAGGCACCAGACATGTACATGGTAACATACATACATGCAGGAAAAAACATATACATAAAGCTAATTTATTTCTTTTTCTTTTAAAGATTTATTTATTCTGCCAGGCGGTGGTGGCACATGCCTTTAATCCCAGCACTTGGGAGGCAGAGGCAGGCGGATCTCTGTGAGTTTGAGGCCAGCC
>NW_004949158.1:839295-854181 GCF_000317375.1 Microtus ochrogaster
CCAGGACAGGCTCCAAAGCTACAGAGAAACCCTGTCTTGAAAAACAAAACAAAACAAAAAGACCAAAAAAAAAAAAACCCAAAAACAAAAAAGACTTATTTATTCTGTATCCAGTGTTCGGTCTGCAAGTATGCCTGCAGGCCAAAGGGGGCATCAGATCTCATTACAGATGGTTGTGGGTCACCACATGGTTGCTGGGAATTGAACTCAGATCCTCTGGAAGAGCAGCCAGTGCTCTCAGCCTCTGAGGTATCTCTTCAGCCCAAAGCTAAATTTTTAAAAATAATTATTTAACTTTTTTAGGCATTGGTGTGAAGGTGTCAGATCTCCTGGAACTGGAGTTACAGACAGGTGTGAGCTGCTATGCAGGAATTGAATCCAGGTCCTCTGGAAGAATGGCCAGTGCTCCTAACGACTGAGCCATCTCTCCAGTCCCCCAAAGCTATTTTTTAATTAAAAATTATTTATTGTGCATATATATTCATATATATGTATAATATATATGCATACGTACACATGCTCACGTATGATCAGAGCTCAAAGGACACCATGAAGGAGAAGTTGGTTTTTCTCCTACCATGTGGTACCTGAGCTCAAGTTGTCATGTTTGGTGGCCAGCATCTTTCTTTACCTGCTGGTTCCTCTTGCCGGCCCTTCCCGTTTTTTTTTCTTCCCCCTTTTTTTCTATTTTCTTTTCTTTCTTCCTCCTTTCTTTTTTCTTCAAAACAAAGCTTTTTCTGTGTAGCTCTGGCTGTCCTGGAACTTGCTTTGTAGACCAGGTTGGCCTTGGACTCACAGAGATCTGTCTGCCTCTGTGACCACCACCACCCAGCTGGACCTTCCTTTTATTAAAAAATTAAAAATGTTGTGATGATTTTATAGATTTATGTGATTCATTCTGGTCATATTCTCCCTTACCTTCCTGTCCCCCCTATCACATATGTTCTGATCTCTATAATCAATCGTTTTATTCCATTTTTTAAAAGATTTGTTATCTTTATACGTGTGCCTGTGTATGGGAATGTGCACCCATGAGTGTATATGCTCTGAGCCCAAAAGAGGGGCTTGGAGCACTGTGAACCTCCCGATGTGGGTGCTGGGAGCCAAACTTGGGTGTTATGCAAGAGCAGTACCCATTCGGAACTGCTGGGGCATCTCTCCACCCTATTCCAAGTTATTCTTAGTGGGTTTTTGTTGTTGTGTGTGTTTTCTAGGCTGTACAAATGCTGGTAAATTCCCTGAATTATTTTAACAATGCCTTTCTTTTCCTTCCTTTTGTCTTTCCTTCCTTCCTCCCATTCTTCCTTTGTGCCAGGACTCTACCCTGGAGCCTTATCCTGGTCAGTGTACTTTTACCAGTGAGCTAGAGTTCCAGTCCTAATAACCAAATAGGTGGTCCTGGGGACAAAGCTAAAGATACTGTGGAAAGGGCTGGAGAGCTGGCTCAGAAGTGGCGGCGCATGCCTTTAATCCCAGCACTCAGGAGGCAGAGGCAGGCAGATCAACAAGAGCTAATCCAGCACAGGCTCCAAGGTTACAGAGAAACCTTGTATCAAAAAGCCCCCTGAAAGAAAGAAGAAAGAAAGAAGAAAGGAAGAAAGAAAGAAAGAAAGAAAGAAAGAGAAAGAGAGAGAGAAACAGAGAGAGAGAGAGAGAGAGAAACAGAGAGAGAGAGAGAGGAAGGAAGGAAGGAAGGAAGGAAGGAAGGAAGGAAGGAAGAAATGGAACTCACCTGCCTGAGATACAAGGAAGCAGGAAATTGCTTCCCACCTGGGAATGTAATCACCTCCGGCTTTGGCTTAAAATGTCTGAACATTCCAATTCTGGCTAGCCGCCAAGGGCTAGGTATGTGGTGGTGCTCAAATATTTGTTGAATGTGTAAGACAATGAATGAAGAAGTGGAGATTCCAGAGCTGGAGCTGGGCCAGGCAGGAACAGACTGGCCCGTCTGGCTGCCTTATCCCAGCACCTTTGGTATACGCAAGTCAAGGCTGGTATCATTGGGACAACCTAATTATGTCAACCAACAACTTTGATTTACTGTCCTGACCACACAACAATGCCCCCACCCCTATCAGCAGGAAGGAATATTCCAGCCCAGGCAGCTGCCGGCTAGTCTCCTTGGTGCCCTGGTGCACAGCCTCAGGGGTAGACTGGAGAGGAGACGTGCCCGTGGGTGCCATTCAAACCCGAGATACTAATGAAACCAAGATGGTGTCACCTAGCTGACCTCCCAAGCCATGAGCTTGGTGACATTCCTCCTTAGTTCTCTCTCAATTTTAACTGACTCTGAAGTGTTTTTGCAAACGCTATCAATCTGCAAACCCTAGTCCACCACGCTGGTGTTTAGTCAGCCTGGCTCTTCCCAGGTCACTGAGGTAAAGAAAACCCAGAGTCAAGCCGAAGAGGTAAGGAAAACTCAAAAGTCAAGACTGACTCGGCCTGTCAGTCACTGGCTTAGAGTCCCTGCGCCTGTAAAATGAGGGCTATAGGTGAGCGAGTAGGCACTCAGCACACCACCGCTGGAGGAGTTGTGAACAGAAAGTGATTTGAGATAGGGGTGGGGCAGGAGGCAGAGGCAGGGCTGTCTGCGCGCCTCCAAAGCTACCACTGGCCCCGCTGAGGTCCGGGCTCCACCCATCTGGCTGCGTCCCAGAAGACACAGCCTCATTGCAGCTGCCAACTGCCCTCTGACTCCCGGGGTGGTAACTGGGTACCAGAACTCACGTCTGCCTGGCCCTGCTTGCCAGAGAACCAGTCACAGCAGCAGGAAGTTGGCTCTGTCCCTCCCCCTACTCCCAGATCCCATGTGAGGGTTCCCATGTTGATCCCATCTGTAGGGGCCTGCATAGTGAAGGCCTGGGAAGGGCGGTTCTGAAAAGCCTTCTGTCAGGGAGAGACAGGAAACAGGTGGGGGCGGGCTGGGTCTGCTGCTCAGCCTGGCGTGGACAGCGTTGTGCCTGGAGCGCACCCTGAACGGTTCTTGGCACTCAGCCACAGATGCTGAGTAAGTGTGGGCTCCGGTCCATATTCCTGTTGTTACTGCTCCCTGCCTGCCGTGGGTGAGCACTGTGCTGGGCTCAGGGGGCTCGACAGCAAATAAGACAGACTCACCTCCCACATCAAAAGCACTGCTTCAGCATCCTAAGATCCCCAGTGCTGGGTATGTGGTGCTAATACCCTTGATCCCAGCCCTTGAGAGGCAGAGGTAGGCAGATCTTCGCCTACATAGTGAGTTCCAGGCCAGCCAGAGCTACATAGAGACCCAGTGTCAAAAGAGAAGGGGAAGAAACCTGGAGAGAGGGAACAGTCTGGTTTATAGGCACATGAACAGTTCCTTCCAGTCCTGCCTTCCTCTAGCTTCTTCCCAGTCTGCCGTCAGCCCAGATGTGGCAGAGTGTGGTGCCCCCATGTGGGCCAGATACACCCTGCAGCCTGGCTACCAGCATCTTTGCCTCTGTTGTCCCTTCCCTCCAGAGCTGTCCCCAGCACAGTCAGGGCTGCTCCACCCTCAACCGGCTTTCCTCAATCTAGACTCTTCCTCCTACTGCCTGGGAACATTTTCTCACCAGGCTGGGCAGTGGCGGGGCATACCTTTAATCCTACTATTGCAGAGTGAGTTCCAGAAAAGCCAGGGAGACACAGAAAAACCCTCTCTCGACACTGCCCCCCTAAACCCAACATTTTATGCCTATCCAAGATTCTGTATTAAGGACCAGCCCTTCGTTTGGCCTCACAGAACCTCCCTATAAAAACTGAAAGGAAGATGGCAGGGAGGAAGATGTCCCTCCCTTCTCCAGGAGGGACACTGCACCAAAATGAAAGGAGCAAGAGAAACCAAACAGAAGCCACAGTGTCCTCTGTCTTAGTCAGTGTCCTATTGCTGTGAAGAGACACCATGACCATAGCAACTCTTAGAAAGGAAAACATCGAATTGGGGTGGCTTACATGTCAAGAGGTTTAGTCTGTCATCATCATGGCAGGACACAGCAGCATGCAGGCAGACACGGTACTGGCTACAACTTGATCTGAAAACAGCAGGAAGTGAACTGAGACACTGGGTGTGACTTGAGCATATGAGACCTCAAAGCTCACTCCTGCAATGTCACACTTCCTACTCCAACAAAACTACACCTCCTCACAGTGCCGTTTCCATGAGCTTATGGGGAACGACTACATTCAAACCCCCACAACCTCCAAAACAGCCTCAGAGGTGACAGGTTCTCAAGTGCCATGTGGATTTTAGAAACCAGTGTCCAGCAGCAGTTAGTGTAAGGGAGTATGAATTTCTAGAACCAGGATCATTGGGCCTTCTAAGAGGCAAGTTACCATAAAGTTATTTTTCTTTTCTTTTTTTTATTTGTTTTATTTTAAGACACAGAGGATGAGGATATGACCTTGATTTTTTTTTAATCTTCTTGTTTCTAGAATGCAGGGATTACAGACTTAAGCCACCCCTCCCCTGGTTTTGTGCAATCACTGGAGATTGCACCAGGGCCTAGGGCATAGTCAGTACCAGATGAGCTATGTCACTAGTACCAAAAAGCTATTTTAAAGTGGTAGTTGCAGCTGGGGTCTCTAGAGGGCTCACATTGCAACCCAACATATCAGAGGATGAGGCAGGCAGTTTGCTCCAAGTTTGAGGCCTGCCTGGGTTATATAAGTGAGCTCTAACCCAGCATGGGCTAAAGTGAGACCCTGTCACAAAACAATTTTTTAAAATATAAAACATGTGATTAACCCATTGTGGTTGTTTGTAATTGGCCCCCAATAATCTCAGGAAGTGGCACTATTAGGAGGTGTGGCTTTGTTGGAATGGGTTGGTCTTGTTGGAGGAGGTGTGTCATTATGGGGGCGGAGTTGAGGTTTCCTGTGCTCAGGATACCACCCAGTGTCTCAGTCAACTTCCTGTTGCCTGCAAGATTTAGGACTCTCGGTTATTTCTCCAACCCCTTGTCTGCCTGCCGACCTCCATGCTCCTCATCATGATGATAATGGACTGAACCTCTAAACTGTAGGCGAGTCACCCCAATTAAATGGTTTCCTTTATAAGAGTTGCCATGGGCCGGGCAGTAGTGGTGTATGCCTCTAATCCAAGCTCTTGGGAGGTAGAGACAGGGAGATCTCTGTGAGTTTGAGGCTTGGTCTACAAGAGCTAGTTCCAGGATAGGCCCCAAAGCTACAGAGAAACCCTGTCTCAAAAAAACAAAAACAAAAACAAAAAGAACAACGACAACAACAACAAAAAACAACAACAAAAAATGAGTTGCCATGGTCATGGTCTCTTCACAGCAATAGTAACCCTAAGACACCCATGAACCCATCACTCACAAGAATCAAACTCCTAGCAGCTTGTGTCTTCTTATCCATCCTTATGTAAAAGAAAAATCACTTTCTTGAATTTTGTGGGTTTTTAAACTCCTGCCACCTAGGTAGATGTGACTAAATAAGATGCTTGCTTCATTTTACTTTTTTTAAAATATTGAAATGGTCTTTTAAAAGTCCATTATTTCCTTGTGTGTGGTGTACATGTCAGAGATCAGAGAACAACCTTCAGCATCTGGCTCTCTCCTTCCACCTTGCGGGTCCCTGGGGTGGAACTAAGGTTGTTAGGTTTGGAGGCAATGCCCTTACCCGCCTAGCCATCTCACCAGCCCTAGCTTTACCTTTTGATCTTTGTAGAAGTGGTTGGCTCTTTGCAGCTGGCAGGTACCCTGGCTCTGAATCTGAGCCTCCGTCCCTGCAGTTCCTTCCTCTGAGCTCAGAGGCTCAATAATATTCTTCCCTTTTATTCTCACGTGCTGAAGAGGGTCGCTCCTCGTGCCATTCCTATTTCTGGGCCATTTTAGCTTCTTTCCTCATCCACTCTTGTCCATGGATGTGTGGGTCATTTCTGTTCCTTTATCTACCTCTGCTGGAGCACACACTCACATTTCTGTGGTTTAACGGTAAGGAGGATGGATCCCACGGCGAGCAAACATTCCAGTTTCAAAGGTAATGTCAACTTGTTTTCCAGAGTGGTTGCACCGATTCACACTCTCACGTGCAACTTCACACAATCCCTGATGATGGACATCACCTGTGCTGGTGGTGGTTGGGGGCATGGACTCAGGGACCTGGGGAGGAAGGGAAGCTGAAGGATGCAGGGGCTGGCAGTGGGAGGTCCCCACTTAACTTGACTTGTGCCTGGGGAAGTATATGGCTGGCCTCTCTGATGAAGACTCACTTAGAGAGTTATATTTTTTGTATCCAGTGACACTTATGGGTCCAGGAAAACCATTCTGTCCCGCTGGGCTGTGCCTTTCACATTGCAAGGATATGAAGATGGTCCCAACATTTTAGGCATCTTCTCTTCCTTCCTTCCCTCATTCCTTTATTTCTTCATTCTTTCCTTCCTTCCTTCCTCCTTCTCTCATCCCTTTAGTTTTTTTTAATTGTGTGTGTGTCTATCAAAACACACACATGTTTATGCACATGCCATGGCACAAGGAGCGATCAGAAGTTTGAAGGAGCTGGTTCTCTGCTTCCGTGCCCTCAGAGGCCAGAAGAGGGTTTTGGATTCTCCACAGTTGGAGTAACAGGAGGTTGTGAGTTGGCCAACATGGGTGCTGGGAAGAGAATACTGCTCCTCTTTAAGAGCGACAAGAGCTCTTAATGGCCGAGTAACCTCTCGAGCCTTGAGCTGGACAGTTTTAGGTCAATTTGACACAAGCTAAAGTCATCAGAGAGAGAGAGGGATCCTCAATAGAAAAAAAACCCGACTCCATAAGATCAGCTGCAGGCAAGCCAGTAGGGCATTTTCCTAAGTAGTGGTTGATGGGGGATTGATGGGGAATGACCCCACTGTGGATGGGGTCATCTCTGGGCTGGTAGTTCTGGATTCTATCAGAAAGCAGACCAAGCCAGAAGGAGCAAGCCAGTAAGCAGCACCCGTCTGTGCCTCTGTCTGTATCAGCTCCTTCCTGTCCTGTCTTCCTTCAGTGATGGACTACAATGTGGAAATATAAACCAAATAAACCCTTTCCTCTCCAAGTTATTTTTGGTTATGGTGTTTCATCGCAGCAATAGTAACCTAACAAGAACAAGCCCTACCCTTGTTCTTTTCACACCCCTACTCCCCTTTCTTTTGAAAAGTAGACAGAAACAAACAGCATATTTCGAGCTCTGATCTCCATCGCAGTTAACAGAGCATTAATTAATCACTTACCCACAGAAATGAAAGCTAATTACTTAGAATAGAAAGAAGCAGGAAACATGAATTTTAATCTGGGCTACTACTTGATTGGAATAAGAATGAACTTCTTGTGCTCAGATCTGGTCACTGGTGATCAAAGGGAGAGCATCTGGTCTCCTGCTCATGGGCCACCTCTTAGAGGAGACCAGGAAGACAGAGGGACAGAGTAGGCTCTGGCTGTCTCCTCTTAGGAAGGTTTAGGGTTTAAAAACCTGCAACAGGGACTGGAGAGATGGCCCGGTGGTTAAAAGCACTGACTGCTCTTACGGAGTGCCTGGGTTCAATTCCCGCCGACCACACAGTAAATCACAACTGCCTGGTACTCCAGTTCCAGTGGATCTAGCACCCTCTTCTGGCCTCCATCAGTTTCTGCATGCAGATAGTGCACATAAATTCACGCATACACACTTACATATACACAATAAAGAAAGAAAACAAAGAAAAATCCCCTGGGACAGGAACCCTTGCTAAATGACCTTCCTTGCTTGGCTCACGGCCATTAAAGAGTCACACTGGAACGGTGATTCTGACTGTGACACTCTGCAGCCCAGACCCCTCCAGGAATGTAGGACACATTCCAGCCCTTCCCAGGACAGCCTGCACGTGGTGACTATCAACGGATCACTTTGGTTCCTGAGTTCCCTGCAAAGTGACCTGGGGCTGGGGTCCAGATTACAGAACAACTCAGCTTCTCTCTCTGTCCAGGAATGTCCATTTGGTGATATTTGGTGGTCATTCCTAACTAAAGTTCTGGAAGCTTAGCCCTGTCTTAGAGCTTGCTTCTTGGGGAATGTGGGTTTGAACCTCAGGAACAAGGTTAAGAGGCAAGGAAGCGATGTGCACTAATGGACTCACATGTCATAGTCACTGAGCTAAGCACGTCTCTGAAGATATCTCGGTCAGCCCCTCTCCCAACAGTAACTTCAGCTCAGCATGTGGCTCAGTGCTGGAGCCTGGGTGGTGGCCTTGATGGTTAACTGTAATTCTCAATTCGATACAACCTAAAACCCCTTGAGAAGAAAGTCTCTGTGAGGCGCTGTCTATACTGGGTTGGCCCGTGGAGGATTGTCTTAAAGTTAATTCATGTGGGGAAACTCAGCTGACTGTAGGTGGCACAATTCCCAAGGCAGGTGCCCACCTCCACATGCCCAGGTTTCTCTATGTAACAGCCCTGGCCGTCCTAGAACTTGCTTTGTGAACCAGGCTGGCTTCAAACTCAGATAGATCCATCTGCCTCTGCCTCTCGAGTGCTGGAATTAGAGGTGTGTACCACCACAGCGCTCTCTGCTCTTAAAAAAATGTTAATTTATTATTTTATGTGCATGTCTGTGCACAGAGGTCACTGGAACGTATCAGAGCCCCTAGAACTGGATTCACAAGTGGTTATGAGCTCTCATGTTCTGGGAACTAAACCCAGGCCCTCTGGAAGAGCAACCTTAACTGCTGAGCCGTCTCTCCAGCCCCTTTCTTCTGCTCTGAGCCTACGGATGTGATGTAACTAGAGACTAGCAGCTCCTGCCTTGACTTCTCCACAACGATGTAAACGCTAATGATATAAACAGTAACCTGGCATTATAAATGGGAAGAAATCATTTTCTCCCGTAAATTGCTTTTTGTCAGAATGTTTATTGCAGCACCACACACGAATCTAGGTCATGGCCCAGCCATCTCCAGCACAGCTCTCTTGGGACCCACACTCTTCTGACCCCTGGAGGTTGTATTGCTTAGCTTCTCTGTAGGCAAAAGCAACAAAGTTCTGTGTGGCTGCCCTCAGGACAGATGAGGTCCAGAGTAAGGCGGGAGCAGTCTCTGGCCTCCAGGTGCCTTCGTTTGTCCTCAGACACTTCCCACTGAGACCTGGGGAGAAAGGCCAGTCGGCAAAGTCCTTGCTTTGCATCAAGACTTGTAGATTCCAAGAACCCAAGTGATAACTTTGGTGTGGGGACGCAGTTGTAATCCCAGCACTGGGGAGGTGGGGGCAAGCAGGTCCCAGGGACTCGCTTGCCAACCAGCCAAACTACTTGAGAATTCCAGGCCCGTGAGAGACAGCGTGCTTCATAAAACAAGGTGGACATTACCTGAGGAGTGACACCTGAGATTGTTCTTTGGTCTCCACACCTCTGTGCACACGCATGCTGTACAACTGCACACACATATGTGAACCTGCACGCGTGCTCACGCGCGCGCACGCGCACACACACACACACACATATGCGAACCTGCACGAGCGCGCGCGCACACACACACATTCACGTGCTCTCATGTAAACAGTACTGCACCAAGTCCTAGATGATGGAGCCATTGGCTCAGAGCAGAGTGGCCACCCAACGCCTGCACACTGTCTCTGTAAGCATCCTGGTTACCCGTGAACTCTGTAGCTGGGGCTCCTTCAAGAGTGTTCTCAGCATGGCACTGCTCCATCCAACAGCGTTGGTCTCTGAGCTAGGGACCAATTCACTGAGGTCCCCTGTATAGCAGGAAAGGCCCTGCTCTGCTAAGGAAGGAGTCATGTCCAGGGACTCCCAGGATGACACTTCTGTCGCTAAGCCGGCAGGTCCCTGCCATTGCTGTAGTCACAGGTAGATGGAGCTGTTGCACCACACCAGATACCTACCTGCCCTTGCCTGGTTGGCCAGGCTCAGCAGGCACTCAACCCTATGACTACGTGGAAGGAGAAGACCACACAGGGTTCCAGGATGCTAGCCACTGTCACCAAGACTGTGGTCACAGCCCACTTGAAGATCCTCCCCAGGGAGTTGGGTGAGGAAACAACCAGTTCTCTGTGCAGCTCAGCCTTGGTGAGAAGCCAGGTTTTGGGGTCCAGTCCCTGCCCTGTCATAGTCTGTGTCTTGTTTTCTGACAGTCAAAGGTTGCCAAATTCCCTCTGCCCAGTGCCATCTCTACTCCCTGGGGAGCTTGGGCAGCCAGCAGGGGCGTCTGGCAGGAAAGCAGAGTCCAGGACCCTTTCCTGCTCTGGTTCCTGGGTCTCCAGGGGCTTCATTGACTTCATGGCTAATGTGAGAACTGATAACTGAAGAGAGAACTCAGGTCATGGGAAACAGCACGCCTTGCTCTGGGGTGGGCTCAGTCTCCTTCTGGACGGGGTGGCAGGCTGTGCTGGGAGGGAGAGGATCTGGGTCCCAGGGCACCAGCTGTGACCCAGCCCTGTGACCTTGGGCAAATAGTTTAATGCCTCTGAGTCTCAGAGGAAAGCAAGGGAGTCATGTTCCATGCCAGACAGTCTTCTAACGCCCAGCTGTGGAGGGCATGGGAAGGGTACAGATTCAAACTGCAACAGGAGAGATTCAAGCTAGCTACATGTAGGAACATCCAGGATGAGCATGGCAGTGATGAATTGGGACAGTGGAGCCTGCCAACTCCATAGGCCATTTATGACACTTTGTCATACAGGTTGGAGAACCAAAGAGAAAGAGCAGGACGAGATGGTCAGCAGCAGGTACTGGGCATGCTCAGTGATAACAGTGAGGTTGCCATTACTCGGTAGGATGAGGCTGTGGCAAAAAATGAGTACCTAGAGGGGCTGTTTAAATGCTGTGTCCCCCCCACCCACTCAAGTATTAGAAATTTGATCTTCAGTGTGGTGATGTTAATAGGGAATCAGCTAGGAAGACATTGGGCCATTTGGGGTACTGCCCTGAGAAGGATTAATTCTTGTGGGGTTCCGAGAGTATTGTTATTAAAAGCAAACCTGGCCCCTCTTTAGTCGCCCCTGCCCCGCCCCGTCCATTTTGTCATGTGAATTCCTCTCAATCTTGATTTATCTCCTCCTTTTTTTTTTTTTTTTTTTTTTTTTTGTTTTTGTGTTTTTGTGTGTCTGTGGAGTCTTTTTTTTTTTTTGAGACAGGGTTTCTCTGTGTAGCCCCGGCTGTCCTGGAACTAGCTCTTGTAGATCAGGTTGGCCTTAAACTCACAGTGATCCACCTCCCTCTACCTCCCGAGTGCTGGGATTAAAGGTGTGTACCACCACCACCTGGCTCTCTCCTCTGTCTTTATAATGCTTGTCTACCACACTATGAAATAGCAAGGAAGTCTCTCATCAGAGACCAGATAGATGCAGTTGCCAACTCCTGAACAGAATACACCTATTTTCTTTACAAAACATCCAGGCTCGTGCATTTCATTACAGTACCGGAAATAAACAAGCTGGGAGACCCCCAGAAGAGCCAGGTGTGTGGGCATGCTGAAGGGGTAGAAGAGAAAAATGTTCTCATCTGGGGCTGAGGCTAGATGGTAGCCCTTTTCCTCCTGAGCTCAGAAGCCAGAGAGGGAGCAGAGAAGAGGGCAGAGCAGTTGACTTGTCCAGGCTGAAGCCGACAGTGTACCAAAGAGATACAGAGTAGCTGTTAGGATTTCCAGCCTGGTCACCCTCAGGACCTTGGAGGCTACTTAAACCGTATCTCCACCCTGAGTCTAAAATTGTCCCCACCCTACCCCGTGCTGCTGGCATCTACAGGAACCAGCTGTTTCTGAGTAGGCCACAGAAAAGCTTCTCCAGGTCTTTGTGGAAACCATAACTCTTCCTTGGGCAGAAGGCGTGAGGGCGGGGCTGAGTCGCTGAGAAGTTAAGGTGCCATCTGTGGGTGCCACCAACAGCCTCAGAGCAGGAGGAGGAACAGAACATCTTCCCTGGGAACCTGCTGGTCCCACAACTGCCATCAGCTAGCTGAATAAAGGTTTGAAATATTCAGCAAGTGTCCACGGAGTTGGGCAGAAAAACTCCCAGGCAGGACTGCACTGTGAGCTGGGATTCCGCCTCACCCTAACAGGGCTGTTCCCTGGGACTCAGGCAGAGCTGATGACCATGACCTCGAGGCCCTGCCGGCTGAGGGGAAAATCAATGTGTGTGGAGAAGTTTTCTTCCGAGACTGTCTGACAGGAGGGATGGTGAGATGCCGTGGCCCAAACCAACACCCAGACCTATTTAAAGCTCGAATGTTATAAAAGGTCTAGGGGTGCGATGGGGGAAAGGAGGGATAAATAATTCAAAAAGCGAATGGAGACATCGCCAGTACTGACCGAGGTTCGTGCTGGCCGAGCTCGCTGCTGCACCCAGTCTCCTGGGAGAAAGCGCCAGCGGTGACATGGGCCGAAGGAGGCAGGAGCGTGAAGCCCGTTTTGTTCAACTTGGCTGGCTTTGCTTTTCAAAGCACTTCTACAAGCCTCATCTCTCCCGCCTCCCTCCCTCCCCAGGGCCCTGGGAGGTGAGGTGTTTCCATTTGCCCACACTAACCTGCTTGGGGCATGAAGCCAGGACCCCTCAGACAACCAGCCAGGTGGGAACCCTTGCCTCTGCGTAGCCTTGTTCACACCTCACTAGTCTCTTCTCCCCGCCACCTTGTGTGATCCCGCGAGGGTCACAAAATGCTGTTGAATCTGGAGTAACAAAAAAAGAAAAAAAAAACCCTTAGGTTTTTGTTTTGTTTTTTATATGTATGATGTATGTGTGAGTGTGTGTGCGCACAGATGCCACAGCACACTTATGGAGGCCAGAGGACAATCTCCAATGTCAGTCCGTGTCTTCTACCTTGTTTGAAACAGGGTGTCTGCTATCCCTCACTGGGTATGCCAGCCTGGCTTGTCCAGTAGCTTCTGAGGATCCACCTGTCTCCTTTCATCTTGGCATAGGAGCCCTGGGATTTCAGATCCACGCTACTATGTCCAGTTATTTTAATATGGGTTCTGGGGATTTGAACTCAGGTCATCATGCTTGCACAGCAAGTATATTACCCACTGAACCAAGACCTGGTTTTTCAAGGGTAGCTTTGTACAAATGTGTTGTTCTCGGGAAGTTCTATCCTCTCTCTGCTCCCTCAAAGGCTTCACTTTTATTTAGGATAAAGATGTGAGCATCAGTAGCTGGACTGAGCCAGGTGCGATGGCATATGGCCACAATGCCAACTCCTGGGAGGCGGAGACAGCAGAATCAGGTGTTTATGGTCATCCTTGACTGTATAGTAAGTTCAAGTCCAGCCTGGGCTATACAAAACCACCTCTCTCTCTCTCTCTCTCTCTCTCTCTCTCTCTCTCTCTCTCTCTCTCTGTCCCCTCTCTTTTTCAGGGACAGGGTTTCTCTGTATAACCCTGGCTGTCCTGGAACTCTGTAGACCAGGGTAGCCTCAGACTCCCAAGTGCTGGGATTAGAGGTGTGCTCCACCACCACCTGGCATCCTGACTCTTAGATACACACAAAATAACACAAATTGAAAAAAATTAAACTTATATAGCCTGATAATATCTGTTTCTAGGCTCTGATTAGGAGATAAGAAAATCAAGATTTGCCTTGTGAATGGTTTGAGTAGCGGGAAGTCCACTTCCATGTGTTCCCTGAGGATCTGTCTTCTGCTTCCTGTCTCTTTCTTCTTTCAACTCAACCTGGGGAGCATGAGAGGGAAGCTATCCCTTGTCCTCTCTGAGTCTTAGAAACTCATTTAGAAAAAAAACCATTTTTCTAGTTCTTTCTCTTGTCTGGACCCAGATGCCTATCAGTGTTTAATGAATCCAAGGCCCAATTATTGAACGTACTCATGTTAAAAGGGCCTTTCAAGTCATGCAGAAGGCTAACACAGTCTGAATAAAAAGGAAAGAAACGCCTGGGCTTCTACCTGAACCGAGCCCTGTGAAGTCATCATGGGTGGTTAGGGGCTGTCTTCCAGCACGGTATACAGTCCCAATCCTGTACAGGTCATCAGAAAGGACAACTTTCAACTTTCTGCATTTAGTTTTCTTCCATCCTGCTTTTTGGGAACATCTCTGGCTGCCCCTCTGCACCCCTACCAGATACGGTTATCTCAGCTTCCCTTTGGTTTAACCAGAAAAGCCACTGTGGTCTGAGTCTGCAGCTGGTTTCTCTAGAAGCCTTACTTAAAGGCTTTTCCTGATTTCTCATTCAGCTCACTCTAAGGCGATGGCTGCTTCTCTAGGATAAAATGGAGATGGGGGAATGTCAGGTTAGATTTGCTCAGGGGTGAATGGGGAAGGGGATATCGAGGAGGCCGAAGAATCTAGGATGATCCAGAGGATTTTAGCTGAGAAGCTGGGTGGACGGTAGTAACATTTATTAAGACAAAGAAGATAGGTGGGCATGGTGGCCCACACCTGCGATTTCAGCACTTGGGAATCAGAGGCAGGGAGATTGCTGCAAAATCAGACCAGCCAGGACTACATAGGAAGACCGTGCCTCAAACAGAAGAAGGCTGGAGAGATGACTCAGAAGTTAAAAACACTGACTGCTCTTTCAGAGAGCCCAGCACCCACCAGATGGTTCACAACCGTCTGTAAGTCCAGGTTCAAGGAATCTGATCCTTTTCTGGCCTTCTACCAGGCCTGCAGCAGAGCACAGACATACATGTAGGCAAAAATTATACACAGAAGACAGAAATAAATCGCACGCACACACACACATACACACACACACACACACACACGAGAGAGAGAGAGAGAGAAAGAGAGAGAAAGGGAGAGAAGGGGACAAAAGAAGTCAGTTTTGAAGAAGAAAGAACATTTAGGAAATTACACATTTGTCGTGGTAAGTTCAAGATAACTTGGCAGGGGGGCTGGAGAGATGGCTCATCGGTTAAGAGCATTGCCTGCTCTTCCAAAGGTCCTGAGTTCAATTCCCAGCAACCACATGG
>NW_004949158.1:854281-860565 GCF_000317375.1 Microtus ochrogaster
TAATGAGGTCTGGTGCCCTCTTCTGGCCTACAGACACACATGCAGACAAAATATTGTATACATAATAAGTAAATAAATAAATATTTAAAAAAAAAGATAACTTGGCAAACCCAAACACCCAACACTTGAACTTGGGGATCGATCAGCTCTAGAGGCATATAATATACAGCTGCCCAGAAACACTTCTGGAGACTGCACAGAGGAACAACAGGTCTGCAGACCTAAGCCCTGGTCCAGAGCTATCACCAACCGCTGGATTGACCTCCTGTGCCCTGTGCGGGACGATCTTCCAGGAGCCAGAAACAAAGAGGAGACATGAATTGGCTCTTCCCTCTCCAGCCTTCTGGTCTCCCTGTATCGGTAGACCCTAACAGACTGCCAACTAACAGAAATGTGTCTGTGGAAGTCGCATCCCAGCATCACTGGCCTAGCGGAGAAGGATGGGCTGGGAGTTGAGAGACATTAGTTGAGCAATAGGCACATATACTGAGGTGTCTGCATAGTGCCTAAGGCCAATCTGAGTGCTGAGGCTTTCTCCCATACTCCTCCTGGGCCTGCTAAGGGGCTACATATGGCAAACCTCAGGGGACTCAAACTGGCATCGGCAGAGAGAGGTGCCACGGTGAGGAAGCAGATCAACCCACCAGGTCTGAAACTGAAATGGAGCTAGCTGGTACTGTCAGAGAAAGAAGCTCACAGGGCAGACGCTGAATAATCTCAGTGGACCAAAGGATGATGAGAGGGAGTGAGGTCAGAGCTCCCCAGGAGGAGGCAGAGAAAGAGCTGGGATTCTGCAGGGTTCAGAGGGCTAATTCTCTTTCAAGCCTCTTGTTTTCAGTGTCTGGCTCAGTAAAGAGGGAAGGCAGGGGAGTCTTCGTGCAATTAAATAACCCTGCCCTTGTTCTCAAGTCCGGTCAGGTTAGGTCTTAGTGAACCCCATCTGCGGCAAGGGAGGGTGGGAGGCAAGATCAAGGAAGTGTGCAGGCAGGGACAAAGGAAGCAAGGCAGCTCCTCATACCGATGCTCCCTTGTTAATGCAACAGTCTAAAAAGATCAGCATATCCCAAGGGCAGGGAAGCAGTCCCCCCCCCCCCGTTGGGAACGAACAGTGTCACCTGCTTCTGCTAGCTCACCCTTCAGACTCCGTTCACCCTCAGTGCCTCCCAGTCAAGACTACAGCTCCCACGCATGACTTCCAGACTGTCCGTCATTTCTCTATCAACAGGCTATCTAAACTCAGCTTTCTTCCCCGGATTGACAGAAGTTTCTGGCTAAGTCACACTTGCTTAGTTATTTGAGAATTGCTTTCGGTCTCTACGATCTTAGATCCCTTTCTTTGCAAGGTTCCAAACACTTTAAATTCTCACTCTTGGGGAGGGCCTGGGGAAGGCATCCCATTATATCCAAACCTGCTCTTTAGTGACAAGATGAGCCCAGTGTACTGGGAACAGGACCCAGGGATCCTTGACCCTAAGCCAGGACTGGCCGCTCAGCTCACCGTTTATCCCCACACGGCATAACGCCCCACCCGCAGGGAGCCAATTGCCTGGTCCATCTTCCTGGAACTTCCAGCCTGCACTCTGCCTCTGATATAAACAAGGAAACAAAGATAACAGAACCAACACTCACCACAGATTTGGACAAAAGCTGTGACGACAGCTTAAGGCAAAATGCATTAACGTCTCTGAATATTTCATGCCAGGTACATTAGAGCAGGGACATGATTTATTCAAGGCTGATCACCCATCATGGGTATTAAGTCAGTGGGAAGCTGCCTTCAAGGGTGCAGTGTGGGAAGGTTTTGGCTTCCTAGGTACTTTGCCCTAGGAGTTATATATAAATCTTGTGTGGATGGAGGGTGTGGCCCGATGTCATCATCCTGTCTCACTCGGACCTCTTCAAACGTCATCCATTTTTGTGTGCAAGTGGCAGGGCTGGGGGAGGGGAGACCCATTCAACTTGAGTGTGTGGAGGGCAGAAGACGACTTTGGGCAGCCAGTCCTGGGGTTGAACTTGGGCAAGTGTCCTTGCCGGTTAAACCATCTTGCTGACTTGTACTTTGGCATCTAACAAACCTGTTCATGATCATCCAGTTCTCGGAGTCCCACTGTCTCGCACCCTAACACAACAGGCCAGATCTGGTGGTCTTCTCTAGTAGCTAGTAATCCTCCAGCTTCTGTTGGAGGAGACCGCTTGTTGGTTCCCAGCTACCCAGCCCTGAAATAATCACACAGAAACTATATTAATTAAACCACTGCTTAGCCTGCTAGTTCTAACTTCTTCTTGGCTAGCTCTTTCATTTTAATTTAACCCATTTCTGGTAATCTGTGTATTGCCATGTGGCTGTGGCTTACAGGGTAAAGTTCCAACTGGCTCCAGAGGGGCTACATGGCTTCTCTCTGACTCCACCTCCTTTCTCCCAGCTAAGTTCTGCCCTATCAACAGGCCAAGGCAATTTCTTTATTAACCAATGGTATTCACAGCATACAGAGGGGAATCCCACATGAAGCTTCTGCCAAGGGGGTGACAGAGTGAACTGGCTTAATGGACAAGGAGAGAACTTGATTGACAGGAAAGAGAAATTCACAGTGGTGAGCAGCCCCATGTCTCTTGCTAGCATGGTGTGCTCATCACTGAGAGTCTGACATTGTTTGTTCCCTTTGGCCAGGGTGTGCAAACTCATTTATCAGACACTGTATGTTCAGGAAACAAATGCCCCTACACAGGGACATGGGGGGGACAGTTCAGTGATGGAGCACCTGGCTAATACATGCAAAGACCTTGGTTCAATTCCCAGCATAAAAAAGCCCAAACAAAAGCCTGAGAGAGGTTACAACTGGTAAAGGTGCTTACCCTCAGGCCGGATGACCTGAGTTTGATTCCTGAGACCCACATGGTAAAAGAGGGAGAACTGACCCCCACACATAAGCTGTGACTTACATCATCTACCTGTAAAAAAGGAAAAGAAAGGAAGGAAGGAAGAAAAGAACATCTTGAAACACCCAAACAGCAAAAACAATCAAAAACAAAATTCACAAAAGGATTGAGTCCTTAAAAATGATTTGGCAGGGTTGGAGTTGGAGGAGGTGCTTCTCAGTAATTCATGGTACTTTGTAGAACTGATTTAGCAAAGCTATGGGTCTACTTTTTAGTTTATGGCATTGCTGGTGTTAATTTACTATGAAGGAATCTACTTAAGGAGGAAGGCAAGATGGCTTAGTGGATAAAGGCAATGGCTGTCAAGTCCAATGACCTGAGTCACACAACCCGCATGACGGGAAGAAAGAACCAGCTCTGAAAACTTGTCATCTGACCTCCACACTCTTATGGAACGTGCCCTGCCCCTCACTTTGACCTCTACACATGCGCTGTGATATGCACGCACTCACACTCACACGACCAAAAAATTAACATAATAATAAAAGTTAACAAAAACCCCAAAACCAACTTTACGTAGAAAACAACCAGGGATCTGGACTATAGTTCAGTTGGTATGGTGCTTGCCTGCCGAGTCTGAAGCTCTGGTTCAATCCTAAGCACCGTAAATCAGATATAAAGGCACACACCTGGAATTGTAGCTCTGGGGAAGTGGAGACAGAAGGATCAAAAACTCAAGGCTATCCTCTGCTAACATTTTGAGTTTGAGCCAGCCTGGGATCTATGAAATCCTGTGATGTGAACAAAGTCCTTAGGCTCTTCCCTTGGTCTCCGTAGGGGATCAGTAGGTTACAGGATCCCCAGACAGAATCCGTGCGTGCTCAAGTATTCTAATTATCTAACCGCAGACAGGGCTGTCTGCTTCCTCCGTTCACATTTGTTTGGCTCACATCTCCAAAGTGGTCCTTCCCTGGACTTCATCTCTTTGTAGAGGGACATGTCTGACATCGTACCTCTCCTGCATTGTAAAAACTGGTGGCTCTTTATCCTTCTATGTCATAGTACAAATTATGCTCAGGCATTCTTCTAATTTTTTTAACCTTTATTGTTTATGTATATGAATGCTTTGTCACATGCGTCCAGTGCCCATGGAGTTGAGAAGAGGGTGTTGGATCCCCTGAGCTTCTGGGAATTGAACCTGGGTGCTCTGGAAAGAGCAGCTCTAACTATCCAGTCATCTCCAGCCCCAATTTGTGATTCTCCACACAGTCTTTTTTTCAAAAGGCCTACACTAACTCGTATGGCTGCAACCCTTTATTTTGGCTTTTTTTTCTAATATTTTCAGAATCAGGTGTGTTCATTAACATCTGTGTACAGTTCTATCCTCTGAGCCCAAGTACTACCATCTTCAGGAGTCTGCTGGGCCTGCTCACAAAGGATCATCACAGCTGGGCCTGTTGACTTTTTACCTTCTCTCATAAAAGAAGTCAGGGGTTTGGGGACCTTCTCCTGAGTTCCAGGCACCCCTCCCAGCTAGTTGTATGCAATTTGTCCTAATTCCATGTGGTCCTGGAGACAGTCTAGAAGATATAGATAGCGAGAGATAAGGGGAGGGCATTTCTTCTAGCAGCCGTGGGAAGTCATCATCCCTGTTGAATGGAGACGGTCCAGGTGATTGCTTTAACGTCACCCGTGCTCCTGCCTGGAACCTCTCACCCACTGCTCTATAAGTAAACCAATTCGTTTCTCCAGGGTGAACTTTCGTGGAATCACACCTTGTTTTGTCATTGGGACCTTAAGGGTAGAAGTAGACATTATTTACCTCTCTCCCAGGGAAGAGATTTTAGCAACAACCTTACTTTCTATTAAGAGGTGTAGAATGCTGTTCCATCTTCATTTAAAACATTTCTCCCACAGACTGCTTCAGCGGTTTGACTAAGAATGTTCCCCACAGGCTCAGATGTTTGTATACGCGATCCCTAGTTCATGGAACTGTTTGGGGAGGATTAGGAGGTGTGGCCTTTCTGAATGAAGTATGTAAATAGTAGTGGGCTTTGAGTTTGCAAAAACCTTGGGCCATTCCCAGTGCATGTTTTGTTTCCTGTTTATGTTTGCTGTGTGAGCTCTCAGCTGCTGCTCCCATTAACACGCCTGTTGCTAAAGTTCCTCCACCATGGTGGTGATGACCTCTTGTTATTCTGGAACCAGAAGCCAAATAAACCTTCCCTTCTCTGGGTTGTCTTGGTTAAGATATTTTATCACAGGAATAGAAATGTAACTAATACAAACTGACATTTCCTCCAATTTCTCCACAAATATCATTTTTATTATGTTTTCTTCATTTGTGTGTGTGTGTATGCACACGTGTGTATGTGATTGTGTATGTTGATGGAGGCCAGAGGAGGATGAAAGGGGTCATGCTCTACCACACTCCCCTTATTCCTTTGACACAAGGTGTCTTGCTGAGCCCAGAGCTAGGCTGACTAGCAAACCTCATTCATCTTCTTGTCTCTGTCCTCCTGTAATCCAGTGCTGGGGTTTTACACACACATATGGCTACACTTGACTTTAAAAAAAACTGTTTGTGTTAGGCATTTGAAGCAGGAAACTTCAAAGACAGTTCCAGCTGTATTGGCAGTTTTCAGTCACTTCCTTCTCTGTCCTGCAGAATGTCTGGCAGACTCTTTCATGAAGCAGAAACCCTGAAGGATGGTCTCACCTTTAGGCAAGTTCAGCAGTCATTTTTCTGTGTGTCCTGCATGTCCAATTCACATAGCATACCATCAAGCTGTCTAGGCAAGAGCAGTTTCTTGCCCAAATGGCTAGCAAACTCCATGAGGAACCTCTTTGACGCCCATCATCCTCTTGAAGTAGCTTGGTGCTGCCAGGAACAGATGTGTCTCACTGTCATGAAAAGTCCTAAGTTCTTAAAACATTTTAAAGGCTACATTCTGAAGGTATCTGAAATATTTGAAGAATACCTATCTAACTGAAATATATATCTAACCTAACTAACATGGCTAGAAGCTTGACTATTTTAAATGACTTTCTGTTAACCTACATTTCTTAATTATACATTACATTTTAAAATGAGCTCGACAAACACAATGACTTAATCAAGATCAGAAATAGATATGCACAGTATAACAAAATTGACCTGAAATTTGTATCAATAAACCAAAATCCATACCAATGCAAACAATTCATATCTATATCATATGCCCCTTTAAATGTAAACAAACATTTATAAACAATCATTTAGGGAATTTGGGCATAGTTATCTCCAAACTGCTTTGTGCTTTGTGCTTTTTATTGGGACAAGTAATTTTTTTTTTTTTTGGTTTTTTTTGAGACAGGGTTTCTCTGTGGTTTTGGAGCCTGTCCTGGAACTAGCTCTTGTAAACCAG
>NW_004949158.1:861135-872730 GCF_000317375.1 Microtus ochrogaster
AAAAAAAAAAAAAATGACTTATAACCGTAGCAAAATTATAGTTATAAAGTAGTAACAAAAATAATTTTATGGTTGGGGGTCACTACAACATGAAAAACCATGTTAATGCCGGGTGGTGGTGGCACACGCCTTTAATCCCAGCACTCGGGAGGCAGAGGCAGGTGGATCTCTGGGAGTTCGAGGCTAGCTCTAGGTCTACAAGAGCTAGTTCCGGGATGGGCACCAAAGCTACAGAGAAACCCTGTCTCGAAAAACAAAAACAAAAACAAAAACAAAAAACGTGTTAATAAGTCACAACATTAGGGTGTTGGGGGTTGCAGACCCCTGGCCCCTTGACTTTTTTTGCCTACCTCAGACCCTTTGCCTGCTGGAGTGAAACAAACTTGTTTTCCTGTGCCTACAGCTGCTCTGAGCACAAGACCCTCATAATGAAAGACCCTACAGACCCTCTCCTCAAAACCCGCAGCTAGCATGCTCCCCGGGGAATGTCCTGTTTGCTTTAAAAAAATTCTCCAGATCAGCAGCCAGCCTGCTCTCATAAGAACATCCCATGTGCTTGAGAGAGCAGGATGTCTATGAGATAGGAAGACTGCAAGGCAGGATATCAATAAGATAGGACATCAACAAAGCAGGTTGACTGCAAAACAGGATATCTATAAGATAGGAACAGGATGACTGTTGCCAGACATCCATGTTGAGAGAGGAAACCATTCATGCACCCCGCCTCATTCTGATAACCACGCTTTTGCTTCTGTAAACTTGCTTTTTGCTCTTCCCTATAAAAAGCCCGCCCTCCAGTTGGCAGGCGCGTAAGTCCTCCGAGAGATCTTGCCGCCCGCAGGTACCTGTGTTTACTCAATAAACCTCTTGCGATTTGCATCCGTGCGGTCTTGGCCTGTTCCTTGGTGTTGGGGAGGTCTCCTCCAGAAAAAGGTCCTCGTCGAGGGTCTTTCAATAAGTTCCTGATGGCAGGGGAGTGAATTCTGGTGGGTTTTACAGCTAGAAATCCCAAGAGTTTGGGCATAGCTATCAGTTAAGGATAAGCTTCCTTGGAGCACAATAAAGTTGGTATTCTTGTTTCAAGGATGACCCATGTTCCTGTGTCTCCCGTGTCTGTCTGTCTGTCTGTCTGTCTGTCTGTGTTTTTAAGTCTCCAGCCTAGTTCTCGGCTTGCATACTGTCCTGTAGAACAGGCTCAACATTAAGGAGGTTGAGAACCACTGCACCACTGTGTCACTTCTGTTTCTCCTTTTGTCCTCCAACAGCAATTGGCCCTGAAGACACAGTTCCCTCTGGGACTCTGGGGTTTTGCTTTTCTTAGTTCGAACCAGGTCACCCAGAGAAACTCAACCTCTGCTTTTTCTTTCAACACCACTGAAGGAAGTTGACTTTCCCCTCAGAAGAAGTTGATTTACCTGCTCTGTATGCCCCAATGCAACCTGTGGCCTCACCTGGTAAGGGGGAAATGGTTCTTCCACCGGTCTGGGTGTATGTGGTGGTTTTGAAGGGAGCAGGTAAAAGTGCTTTGGACTGAGAACTGCCATTTTGACTGCAGACTCCATTTTACCTGTAGTGTGAAATGAAGTTCCAATTCCCAAGCCCTAGGGAGGCTGAGAACTTTCCAATGGCTGACCAACCTACTCCCTAAACCATAGAAACTGTCATTATGCATTATGCATCTTTAATTCTCTAGACACATTATGTCTGTTTTTAACAACAGAAAGAACAAATAGATCTGACTGGTTGAACTGGAAAGCTTGCATTGTATGTCGGTTGACAATGATGGAAAGTTCCTAATCTTTGATTCCTCATTGGTGAAGATTTTAACTGTGACTTAGAAATAAATGTTTATGATTTTTGTGCTTATTAACCCCACTTCTGCCCCTGCTCGGGGCTGTCAGGAGAGACAAGGCTCCTAAGTCCTTGTCCTGCAACCCTGATCCATCAGTGACCCGCTTATGCGGTGATTTATTAGAATCTTTGGAACCTACAAGTGTTGTCTCTCTCCTTCCTAGTGGTGCATAACAGGCTAAATGTAACAGTTAGAATAAGAATGATCCCCACAGGTTCATATATATAAGTGCTTAGTCACCAGGGAGTGGGACTTTTGATAGGACAAGAAGGATTAGGAGGTGTGGCTTTGTTGAGGAAGTGTCACTAGGGGTGGGCTGTAGTGTTTCAAGGCCAATCTGAGGCCCAGTCTCTCCCTCTGCCCACCGGCTGTGAATCTGAATGTAAGATTTGCTCTAGTGGAATGTCTAACTGCTTCCTGCCATAACGATCATGAACTAACCCTCTAGCTATCCCCCAATTAAATGTCTTCTTTTATAAGGCAGGAGAAAACCAACTCCAAAAAGTTGCTCTATGATCTCCACATGAACACTGTTTCTTGCAATCTCTCTCTCTCTCTCTCTCTCTCTCTCTCTCTCTCTCTCTCTCTCTCTCTCTAATAAATAGCATTAGTTTTAAAAGTGGTGACTGGGGATGTAGCTTAGTGGTAGACTGTTTGCCCAGAGTGTTTGGGGCCCTAGGTTGAACTGTAACATTACATTACACATAAACAGATTAATGTCATGGGGCTGAGAGAGCCCCAAGACTAGGATCCTCTGAGAGAGCCCCAAGACTAGGATCCTGTATAGACAAAATGAAACCTAACCCAGTATAAAAGGAAAACCAAAAATTTGTTTAACTTATTAGGCACTGTTCTCAAACACGCATTAGACACTTCCTTCCCATTTAGCCAATCAAATGCTTCCTTTTTTCTGGCTTCCTGGGCCTTTAGCAAAGGCTTCCTTTGGCACCTCTCCATCTCTGAACTGCTGGTGGTTTGATGTTGCCTGACTGATGAACTGTTTTGCTCAAACAAACTCTCTAAAATTTTACTGTACTTAATTAACTTTATTATAATTGCTGGTATTATTGTTGTTATTGTTATTATTATTGTTGTTATTTAATTTGAGGCAGGCTCTTGTATAGCCCAGGCTAGCCTTGAACTTGCTATGTAGTTGATGACTTTGAACTCTTGATTCTCCTTCTTGTACGGCCCAAGAACTGGGATTATAAGTATCATGTCTAGCTTTTAACAACTTTTATGCATCCTTTTGAATAATAATCCTTAAACTTGCTTTTCTCCTACATCTCTGATAGGCCTTGAACCTGATCTTCATGCCTCCACTTCTTGAGGGGCTGGGATTACAGGTCTGTGCCACAAGGCTGTGAAAAATTATCATTCTTGTAGACCAATTATGAGCCAGATCAATCAGGAAGCATGTGGAGTAACTACCTTAAGAGATCCTTTCTTGCCAGCTCAGGCCACTCTCAGGCCTGTATACCACAGAGACCCCATTGGAGGCCTGAAGTAAGGCTTCACAGATCAGTGCACCTCTTTAAGCCACAAAACCATATCTCTCTCCAGCCCCTTGCAGCTCCTTCTTGTCCTAAGAGGCTGTCTGTCAAGATGTAGGAAGCAACTACAGACTATGTTGTAATTACATGTAAGCCTGGTTATCCTCACGGTGAACAAAATGACAGTCCATTCTTTCTCTGAGATGAGAATTAGGTAATTTACCGAACTTCTTGTAGGTTGTCATGGCTGGTAAGAGGGAAACAAAACAGAATGCTCCTCCTTCTTAATCTTGTCCCATTCCACTCTGGAATTTGTAGATCTCTGAGAGAGAGAGCCTGAAATTGCACATGCCACCATTCAACCGTCCACCCCTCATGGGGCACAGCTTCACCTGTCACTGACTACAGTGTGCCTGGACATCCTTCTTACAGAGTGATAAACAGCCCTTCACGACCTCAGCAGCTTAGCTTCCTGGGCAGTTCCGGTCCACTGCAGAGAAATAATTGAATCTAAAATTGAACCTGGCAGGAAAGTGACTTCTTTCCTGTGGTCTAGGCATGAATTCAGTATGAGCTGACCTGTAATTGGTTCAGCTTGAGGCGGTAGTGCCTCCAGCATTACCCAACTTAATCAAGATCTAAATGTAATCAAGATCAAAATCTAAAGCCCTCTTCCCCTTGGAGTCAACCTGCTTGACTTCCTCTTTGGTACCTGATTTCTAAACCTCCCTCTAACATGCCAGGACATGGAGGTGTGATTAGCCCACCATGCCAGGACCTGGAGTTGTCCCTAGTCCCAGTTGTTAATGGCCATCACCCCCTTAACTTTGCCATATGTATTAGCTATTTTTTCTTGTTGCTGTCACAAAGTCCCTGACGAGAGCCAGCCTAAGGCAGAAAGGTTTATTGTGACCCAAAGTTTGAAAGGTTGAAGCCTGCCATGTCCGGGAAAGCATGGAAGCAGGAGCTGGAGGCTGCTGGTCCCATTGCATCTGCAGTCAGGAATCAGAGAGGATGAATAGGAAGGGGGGCAGCTATGAAATTTCAAATCCCCCACCTCCAACCTACCACCCACTGAGCCACTTCCTCCAATGAAGTTCCACCTGCTAAGGACAAGTGTCCAAACACATGAACCTATGAGGGACATTTCACACTAAAAAAAGAACACTCCCCTCCCAAATCTATCCCTTTAGAACCATGTGCTAAAATAAACCCTTTCTTTTTAAGTAGCTTTTGGTCATAGTATCTTATTGCAACACAAAGCTAATGAATACTATGTGCTACCATGTGGAATATTCCTTTACACTGTGTAAATGATGCTGTGATTGGTTTATCAAAGAAGTTGACTGACCAGTAGCTGGACAAGATAAGGTTAGGCAGAAAAACCAAACTAAGGACACCGGAAGAAGAAGGACAGAGTCAGAGGCTTGCCAACCAGACACGGAGAAGAACCAGGAGATGCAAGATGAAAGAGAGATAATATCACATGACAGAATGTAGAGTAATATAAATGAGTTCATTTAAGTTGTAAGAGTTAGATAGTAATAAGCCTGAGCTATTGGCTGGTCATTTATAACTAATGTTGAGTCTCCGTGTAGATTATTTGGGAACTGGCAGGTGGGAAAGAAAAGTCTGCCTGCACTACCGTAAATACCATCACAGATGTTGAATTCATAAACCTTCATCTTTTTGACCACACCAGGGACCAGATGGGGAGATAGATGGTTAGCAAGATGAAGACAAACTCAAAAGGAACATACCAGTCTGGTGAGACCTCAGGGCCCCTGCCTAACACAACTCAGTGGGACTATAGGTTGAGTGTTGCGGGAGGTCCTTCCGCTCCTCCAGCCTATAGCCGCTGAGATACCAGCCCATTGGGGCGTGGTCTCTCTCCCTTTAAAAAAGCGGCCACTTCCTTCTCTCGCTCTCTTCACTTCCTGCTCGGCTGGCGACTAGACTCTCTTCCTGGTTGTACAGAGGGCTGACGGTGATCTGTAAGTTTTTTCCCCTTTAAATAAATAATACCCTATTAATCATAATTCCAAACTGCTGTGGCATTGTTTGTGACTTACGCCTACAGTTGAGGGTTCTCGAAAACTATTAATATTAATTTCAAAGGTTTTTAGTGTAAAAAAAATACTGCTGCTCAAATGTCACCTGATAGACCCTTCACTTTTGCCTTGCTGTATGAACTGGGAGCTGTCTGCCAAGCAGCCCCTTCTTCAGTAACCACCCAGCTATTTTGAACACTCACACTAAGGAAAACTCTGCTCCAGTAGAAAGGACACCTGGACCATAGCTGCTACTGATGCTATAGCTCCCACATCAGGAGGCCTCGCTCCAGTCAGGACCTCTCCAGGCAGCTTGTAGCAGCTTAGGAAAACTTTTCCAGGCAAGAACTCACTGCTCACTCTGCAGCTAGGCTTACTTAAGGCTGGAGGAAAATGCTTCCCTAGCGACTCAGCAAAAAGCCTGTGATTTATGCAATGCAAGGCGATGGTTGGTTCATATGTTTCTGGTTGTTGCATATGTGACACTTGTTGACTGATGAAAACCATGAACATTCAAGACTGATCTGGTAGAGTTACAATCTGAGCAGGAGCGTACAATTCCCCTCCTTCCAGGCTGTTTCTCAGTCTCATCAGGTTGGTGGTCTTTATCACGGACACAGCGAGTAAGCTGGTTGTCCAAAGAACAAAAAGTTCGATGGATACTAGCGGAGGCCCACCCAGCAGCACTGAGAAAGCAGCCTCGTGGCACAGACCTGTAATCCCAGCCCCTCAAGAGGCTGAGGCATGAAGATCAGGTTGAAGGGCGATCTGAGCTGTTGGAGAAAGGCAATTCTAAGGGTTATTATTCAAAAGGATGCATAGATGTTGTCAAAAGCTAAGCATGATGGTGCAAACCTATAATCTCAGTGTTGTTTTCCAAGACATTGACATCACAGTCAAGTTTATTGGTGCCGGAGCTGCCACAGTTGGGGTGGCTGCATCAGGGTCTGGCATTAGAGCAGTGTTTGGTCATCTGATTACTAGCTGTGCCAGGAAACTGTCTCTCAAGCCATAGCTCTTCTGTGCCATTCTGGGCTTTGTCTTCTATCTTAGTTAGGGTTTTTATTGCTGTGAAGAGACACTATGACCACAGTAGCTCTTCACGATGGGGGGAGGGCATAGTGGCACATAGGCAGACATGGTACTCTATCTTGCAGGCAACAGGAAGTCAACTGAGACACTGGGTGGTATCCTGAGCATTGGAAATCTCAAAGCCTGTTTCCACAGTGGCGTTCTTCCTTCAACAAGGCCATATGCTCTTCGATAAAGCTATATTTCCTAATAGTGTCACTCCCTGTGAGATTATGGGGGTCAATTACATTCAAACTACCACATCCTACTCCCTGGCCCCCAAAAGCTTGTAACAATATCATAGTGCAAAATTTATTTGGTACAACTATGGGGACAGTCTCATCAATGTTTTAAAGCCCAAAGTTCAAAGTCTGTTCTGAAATTCATACAATCTCTAAATTGTAAATCCCTACAAAATAATTTTAAAATATATCAGATACATCCAACATATAATGGCATAGGATGTACATTACCATTATAAAACATGAAGAAAGGAGGAATAATGAGAAAATACTTGACCACAGCAAGACCAAAAACCAGCTGGGCAAACTCCAAACTCTGTATCTTCATATCTGATGCCAAAATGCTCTTTGGATCTCCGACTGTGTTCAGCTTTGTTGACTGCAACACCCTTCTTTCTCTTGGGTTCCACTCCCTGTTAGTAGCCCTCTTCACCAGGTAATCATGACTCAAGCCTTTCTGAAATCTCAGGTTCTCCAAGGCAACCCAGGCTTCAACTTGGTATTCAAAGTTTTGGTATTTATGAAGAAAGGCTACTAGAATATGTTGGTTCTGAGTCACACAGCTGTGGTTTTTCACCCATCTTGTATTCTGTTTGCATTGTATTATAAACAATAAACCAAATTAGTTGATATGTGTTAATAAAATGTTATTAAAATAAAACTTGACAGCTTCACGCATTGGCCTCTCTACTAGGCCTCCATTTAGAGACACCTGTGACCATGCCTGGCCTCAATGGCTTTATCCCATAATTCTTTTCCTCTATCCTTAACTCTAAACCCAGAACCCCATGGCTTAAGCCAAGTTCTGCTGCTTTCTGGGACTAGAAGAGGATCCTTTTGTTCAATTACATCTTTACCAGCTTTCTGTCTTTCACTGCCTAAGCTTAGATGTCCTGAAACTTCCTCTGTAAAACAGGGTGGTCTCAGGCTCAGAGATGCACCAGCCTCTGCCTTTCCACTGCTGAAATTAAAGGTATACCCCACCACATCCAGTGCTAAGCTTTTCTTTAGTTTCTTTCCACAAGTTGGAAATTTAGCTAGGTGGAATCTTGCCCTGAGGACTGTTCCCTTTATTCTATTTCTTAATCTGTTTATTTCCTTGAACACATTTATGATCTGTGTAAAGGAGAGCTACTGATTTTTTTCAAGTTAATCTTATATTCTACTACATTACTGAAGGTGTTTATGAGTTGTAGAAGTTCCTTAGTAGAATTTTTGGGATCACTTATATAAACTATCATTTCATCAGCAAATAGTGAGAGTTTGACTTCTTCTTTTCCAGTTTGTATCCCATTGATCTGATTTTGTTGTCTTGTTGCTCTAGCTAGGACCTCAAGAACTATATTGAATAGGTATGGAGAGAGTGGACAACCTTGTCTTATTCCTGATTTCAGTGGCATTGCTTTGAGTTTTTCTCCATTTAGTTTGATGTTGGTTGTTGGCTTGCTGTATATTGCCTTTACTATGTTCAGGTATGTTGCTTGTATTCCTTACTCTCTCCAAGACCTTTATCATAAAGGGATGTGATGGAGGAAGGTCATTGGTTAATTAAATAAAGAAGCTGCTTGCCCTGATAGGTTAAAACATAGGTGGGAGGAGTAAACGGAACAGAATGCTGGGAGGAAGAGGAAGTGAGCTCAGACTCGACAGCTCTCCTCTCGGGGGCAGACACCTCAGAGAGACGCCATGCTCCCGGCTCCTGGGTGGATGCGGGGATAGCTCTGCTCTCTGAGGCACACACGATGAAGCTCCAACCCAGGATGGACGTAGGCTAGAATCTTCCCGGTAAGACCGGTGCTCACAGATTATTAGAGATGGGTTGATTGGGATATCAGAATTAGCCAGTAAGGGCTAGAGCTAAAGGGCCAAGCAGGGTTTAAAAGAATACAGTGTCCGTATAATTATTTCGGGTAAAGCTAGCTGGGTGGCGGGACACAGCCCACCACTCCTAACACAACAAGGATGTTGTATTTTGTTGAAGGCTTTTTCAGCATCTAATGAGATGTTCATGGAGCTTTTTTTCAGTTTGTTTACATAGTGTATTACATTGGTAGGTTTTTTTGTTTGTTTGTTTTTGTTTTTTGTATGTTGAACCATCCCTGCACCTCTGGGATGAAGCCTACTTGGTCACGGTGGATGATTTTTCTGATGTGTTCACGTATTCGGTTTGCCAGTATTTTATTGAGTATTTTTGCATCATTGTTAATGAGTGAGATTGGTCTATAATTCTCTTTACTAGTAAGATCTTTGTGTGGTTTGGGTATCAGGGTAATTGTAGCCTCATAGAAAGAGTTTGGCAACGTTCCTTCTGTTTCTATTGTGTGGAACAATTAGAGGAGTATTGGTATTAGTTCTTCTTTGAAAATCTTGTAGAATTCTGCGCTGAAAGCATCTGGTCCTGGGCTGTTTTGGTTGGAAGACTTTTGATGACTGTTTCTATTTCTTTAGCAGTTATAGGTCTACTTAATTTGCTTATCTGATGTTGATTTAATTTTGGTAACTGATTTAGTTAGGGTTTGTATTGCTGTGAAAAGACACCGTGACAGCAGCAAGTCTTAAAAAGAAAACACTTGAAGGGGCTCACTTACAGCTTCAGAGGTTCTGTCTGCTATCATCATAATGGGAAGCATGCTCCCCTCCTTGGCCTCTGCATCCGTTCCTGCCTCCAGGTTCCAGCCCTGCTTGAGTTCCTGTTTGAAGACCTCCAATGATGGACTATGACCTGGAAGTGAAAGCCAAATAAACCTTTCCTCCACAACATATCTTTTTTTTTTTTGTTTGTTTGTTTTTTTTTGAGACAGGGTTTCTCTGTGGTTTTGGAGCCTGTCCTGGAACTAGCTCTTGTAGACCAGGCTGTTCTTGAACTCACAGAGATCTGCCTGCCTCTGCCTCCCAAGTGCTGGGATTAAAGGTGTGCGCCACCACCGCCCAGCTCCCTCCACAGCATATCTTATAGCATCTTAGAAAATCACTCAGCAGATGATGCTCCAGTTGCTCACAGTGGGGGGTTAATTGCATCCCTTCAGGGGCCAGGAGAAAAGCTCAGTCAGTAAAAAGCCTACCACATGGGCATGAGGACTGGAGTTAAATCCCCACCCCAGGACCCATGTAAAAGAAAAAGCTGAATTGGTGATTGTCCTTGGCTGAAAACACGAGGTGGATGGTGTCTGAGGAACACCTGAGCTTCACTACAGTAAGGCCTCCTTTGGATTACTTCTCCCAAATCCTCTTTGCAATCACACTCATCTCTCTGTCTCTCTCTCTGATCTGTTCAGGGAATACAAACCAAGACAAGATACTTTTATTTCTGGTATTCCAACTTCTCACCCTGCAGTAGGCTGCCAGCTGGATCCACACAGTGGTTTCAGAACTAACACTGTTCCCTCACCACGGAGTGCCACTCTTGCCCTGGGCAAAGTCTCAGATCGCAGAGGTCCTTAGCAAGCCCTGCTGAGGGTTTGAGAAGCTGAGCAGTCAAATGCCACAGCCCACAGCTGGCACTCCCACTACTTGCCTGGGGAGGCAGGGATTCTTCAGTGCAGGTGGGGGTGACCCACTCCCCCTGAGCAAGGAGGCTGAAGGAAACCTTTACCGGGGTAGGAATTGCTCTGGCTGGAAACGACAGGACCAGAGGCTGAAGGACCAGCAGTCGCATTCTGCAATGGGCACTCACGAGAGAAGGAGGCTGCACTAGGAGCCCAGACCCTTGTTGATGGTACTCAGAGAAAACCTGAACCCACGGGCATTTATTCAACTCTTTTCATGATTCTTTCTCTGTTGACAATCCTGGATGAGTGATGGTAGGCAAACCATTTAGGTGTAGGCTTTCTCTCTCTCTCTCTCTCTCTCTCTCTCTCTCTCTCTCTCTCTCTCTCCATCTCCTTTCTCTCTTCTCCTCCTCCTCTTCCTCCTCCTCCTTTGTCTCCCCGCCTCTTGTGGTACTGGTGATTGAAACAGGATCCTGCGTATTTCAGGCGAGTGCTCTACCGTTGACCTACACTGCCAGGCCTTATCAGACATCTTACTTGTTTGCTTGCTTGCTTATTATTTAGCATGTGCATTCTACGGTCCACATGCGGAGGTCAGAGGATAAATTGCAGGAGTTAGTTCTCTCCGTCCACCGGGTGGATCCTGGGACTCCTACTCAGGTCACCAGACTCGGTGGCATGTGCTTTTATCGCTGGACCATCTTTCTGGCTCCCAGACATTTATACTTTCAAAGCTGAGAGAGCCGGGAAAGGGTTCATGGGTATTTGCCAGCCAAGATGAGTCTTGAATTGCCAGTTGGCAAAGGGAACACATTGTCAGCAGCAGGGACAATATATGAACAGGTAGGGGTGGGAGAGCCCATGGCTGGGTCTGTGGCTGCTTCTACACTGGGCCTCTCTGAGCAGCTTGTTGCTCTGTGTTGGCCCTTGGCTCCTGCACTTGCCTTGCCTTCTGCAGCTACTGGCACTAAACTAGATGTGATAACAAGTCTGAGCGTGTGGTGGATGAAACGCTAGAAATAGGAGAGCTTAGAGAGTGAGCAAGGCAACTGTACCCCACCCATCCCTGGGGAAGAAGACGGTGCAGGACAGAGGTGCATGGAGCTGGTCTTCATTTTTACTAAAGCAGCCAGTATGGTTGGAAATATTAGACTGAGCAGCAGTAAACACGGGGTTGGGTTGTGGGACAGTTGATGAGACTTTCTGTTTGCTTTTTTCTTTTTTAGACAGGGGGTAGCCCTGACTGTCCTGGAACTCAACTACATAGATCACGCTGGCCTTGAACTGACAAAGATCCAAAGATCCACCTGCCTCTGCCTCCTGAGGGCTGGGATTAAAGATGTGTGTCACCATACCTGGCCCTGATGAAATATCTTTTTTTTTTTTTTTTTGGTTTTT